>NC_081553.1:203910989-204003489 GCF_963082655.1 Stomoxys calcitrans
CATTTACTTTCTTTTAAAAAATCCGCAATTACTTTTTGGGCAACGCAATAGTTCAATCTGGACCATATTCTGATCGGATTTAAAACAACGTACTGTTTCAAATTTCAGCGAAATCGGGCTATAAATGCGGTTATTGTGGGCTTAACATCCTGAATGGGCAGATCGGCCTATATGGCAGCTATAACGAGTAATGATCCGTACTGTTTCAAATTTCAGCGAAATCGGGCTATAAATGCGGTTATTGTGGGCTTAACATCCTGAATGGGCCTACATCGGCCTACATGGCAGCTATAACGAGTAATGGTCCGATTTGGCCCGTTCAAGAACTTGAGTTAGGTAAGGAAAGGTTAAAAAGAGGGTGTGGATACCAATCCGCCCCATGCGTCTTTAAACATACACCTAAGCCCGAAATCGGCGCTCTAAATGTTAAGTGGTGCAGTTGTTGAAGGTCATAAAAGAACACCATGTGCAAAATTTCAGCCAAATAGGACAAAAATTGCAGCTTCCAGGGGCTCAAGAAGTCAAATCGTGAGATCGGTTTATATGAGCTCTTTATCATGTTATAGACCGATTTGGACCGTAGTTGACACAGTTGTTGGAAATCATAACGGAAAACTCCATGTAAAATGTCAACCAAATCCTACAAAAATTTCGGCTTGTTAGGGCTCAAGAAGTCAAATCTGGAGATCGGATTATATGGGAACTATATCTAAATCTGAACCGATATGGCCCATTTGCAATCCCCAACGATCTACATCGACATTAAGTGCAAATTTTCAAGCGGTTAGCTTTACGCGTTCGACCTCTATCGTGATTTCCACATAGACGGACATGGCTAGATCGATTCAGAACGACGAGACGATCAAGAATATATTGTATATACTTTATGGGGTCTTAGACGAATATTTCGAGGTGTTACAAACTGAATGACTAGATTAGTGTACCCCCATTTTATGGTGGTGGGTATAAAAATTGCCATGCTATTTCAGCTATACCAAGTTAAGAACCGATTGGGACTATAATTGGTTCAAGAAAATTGGTTTAGCCGTTTCTGAGTCTATAAGGAACACACAAACATACAAACAAACAAACAAACCTATTTACAAACAAACACAAATTGATTTTTAAATATAAGATTTTGGGGCCAATGGCAATATGGGGTTCAAGTATATGATATTTGAGAGTAGAGCACGATGCTGATTTTTTTTTTTTTTTATGAGGGCTAAGAGATTGGGGACCACCCCACCCGCAAAAGATACCTTAAACAAATTTGGAGCTCAATTGAAAAGTATTTGGAGGTAGAGTACGAAATTGACCCCAAGCTTTTGGGGGTCTACCCTTTCTCTAAAACACCCCATAAACTGGAATTATTTACTGGCCTTGGCAATATGAGGCTCAAATATTTAAATTTGGAGCCGTCTCATCCTATAAACTCCCCTTAGAGAGTAGAGCAGAATGCTCTTTTTTTCAGGCCTAAGAATTTGGGAGACTACCCTACCCTTACACCCCAAAATATCCCAAAATCGGACGTACATATATACCGACCATGGCAATGAGGGGTTCAAATGAAAGGTATTTGGGACTAGAGTTCGGAATTGATACCCACTTTCGGGACCAAGTTTCTGGGGGTCTAACTCTTCCCCAAAACACCCCACAAAAAGGAATTATTACTGGGCATGACTATATGGGGCTCAAATACATGGTACTTGGAATCTGATATCCAAGTGTGGCACCAAGTATTTGAGGCACCGCCACTGCCCCAAAACACCCCCATAGGTGACAAATTTACCGACCATGGCAATATGGGGCTCAAAAAAAAAGATAATTGAGATTATAATTCGAGTTTGATATCCAGATTTGGGGCCAAGTGTTTGGAAGTGGCCTCATCTCACAAACTCCCCTTTAACCAATGCCAATAAGGGGTTTAAATAAATGCTATTTGAGAGTTGAGCACGATGCTGATATTTTTTCATTTTTCAGTGCTAAGTATCTGGGAGACCTATAATGTAAAAGAAGGCGCAGCGGAGCGGGCTCGGTTCAGTTAGTTTATTACAAATATTTCGACGTGTTACAAACGAAATGACGAGATTTGGGGAAAATGTACTTTATAGTGTGTACCATTTAGTTTGAGCCCAGGAACGAGATTCTGAAGTCTGTTGTCGTTAGGGCTATATTTAATTCGGGCTTCATTTGCACCCACAATATGATGTCATCATACTCATCATCATCCTAATCCTCTTTAACCTAACGGGGTCTGAAATTTATTTTTACATATTCGTAATCTACTTGCTGATATCTTTCATTTCATATTTATATTGCCTAGGTTGAAGCACCTCACTCCCATTCTTTGGTGGTTGGTATAAAACATTGAATTTTTAATTGCCCGGAGTCGGAGTCGATTTGCCTGGAGTGGAGTCAAATTTCCTAGATTCCGACTCGACCCTTCCACCCACGAAACCCCGAATGATATTCAATTTTAGGGCCACATGAAGCACGGAATAAGTATCCATTTACAGGGTCAACTGTTTGGGTGGCCACCCACCCCAAAAATACTACTCAATCTGACATATTTAGAAAAGTATTGGAAGTAGAGCTTGAATTTATATCAATAATCGCTGCGAAATGCCTAGGGGCAGCACATCCCCAAAAGATCCTTTTCGTTAAGGAGGACATCATGGGACACATTTAGGTGTGAAAGCTTAAATGGGCGTATGTTGGTAGATTGCAAAAACGCCTTCATGGCTTAAGCACGACACTAACCAAGCTTGACTTCCTGTCTACTAGCTGTTCTTTTTCCAATGCAAGTGTTTGTGTGTTGTAGTAATAGATTTCCTGTCCACACAACTACAATGACTTTCATTGTTTACACATGTCTCTGTGTGCTTTTTGAACGCAAGACAATGGCAACGGCTCTCGCTGTTGTCGCGAGTGTCCACTTTCAAAACAGGGCTGCGCCTCATTGAATTCCATATTTCAGGTTTTTCCGTCTGTCAAGGCGAAAATTCTCATTAAATTTTTCTTTCGAGACGAGTCTATTGATGTAAGAATTTCTTCTGCAATGGAAAGCCAAAAGATTCCGAACAACAATACACTTTTAAGTGTGAAGACTTCAAGGCCGTACATTGGTAGGTTATACCTATATCGAATTCATTGCGAAAACATTTTGTTTCAAAGCCACAACTGCTCAGCACCGTTCGTCATTAGAGAAATTCCTGTTTTTTTAAGGGTTTGCTTGTGAGAGGCACAACATAGGTTGCCCGAAAAGTAATTGCGGATTTTTCATATAGTCGGCGTTGACAAATTTTTTAAACGGCTTGGCTGGGAACTTTTGATGCATCCACCATATAGCCCTGACCTTGCACCATCAGACTACCATTTATTTCGATCTTTGCAGAACTCCTTAAATGGTAAAACTTTCGGCAATGATGAGGCTATAAAATCGCACTTGGTTCAGTTTTTTGCAGATAAAGGCCAGAAGTTCTATGAGCGTGGAATACTAAATTTGCCAGGAAGATGGCAAAAGGTTATCGAACAAAATGGCAATTATATATTTGATTAAAATTCATTCTAAGTTTTATTAAAAATGCATTTACTTTCTTTTAAAAAATCCGCTATTACTTTTTGGGCAACCAACATTGAGCTCCAATCTGTGAGGCGTTCATTGTTGTCACGAGAAGCTTAGCTGCGAGCTACCGGGCGCGTATGCAGGTTGCGTTTAGTATAATGCTCCGTACGGAATACATTCTATGGCAATCGCGGACAATAAGCGGAGAGTCTCAGTGGGAGGCCGGACGACACCGGCTCTTGCACAAATACTGAGTGCCTATGATGATCGATATGACAAGGCGAGTTATTGGCGCCTTTAAATAAACAATGGCCAACCTGTTCCGCGGTGATCGATCCTTTGAAACGGAGCAAGCTGGCTCACCTACATGAGCTTGAAGAGGTTCGCCACCTCCGCATGAAAATGCGAATACAACAACAACATACAATAGTTGATTACAAAGTACTGCTTCTACCCTCTAGTGGGTTAATTGAAATAGTTCATATTCATTTGCTTCCTGTATTTCATATTCAATTACATGGTCCCACCAGGGTTTTGGGTGTTCTGTACACTTTTTTGTTCTTCGTAACTCTTGACCAATTTGGTTGCATGCAAATCTCCAATAAGGATTTCCACTTCTCATATTTCTTTGTTCATTATTAGCTGGTTTTTAGTTTTTATGTGGCGTTGCTGTGAAATTGGGTTAAATATTTGTTGTAAAATAAATACATACTGTTTTTTTAAGACTGTCTAATTAATTATGTTTGTATAAAAATGGACTAACATATCGGTAAAAAAGAATTAAAAAATAAATTTAACTTTCCTTTTTTTAAATTATTATTGGGTTGCCCAAAAAGTAATTGCGGATTTTTCATATAGTCGGCGTTGACAAATTTTTTCAACGGCTTGTGACTCTGTAATTGCATTATTTCTTCTGTCTGTTATCAGCTGTTACTTTTAGCTTGCTTTAGAAAAAAAGTATATTTGATTAAAGTTCATTCTAAGCTTTATCAAAAATGCATTTACAATACTTTCTTTTAAAAAATCCGCAATTACTTTTTGGGCAACCCAATAATTTTGTTTAAATTTTAACTTATTTGTCTAAGGTTTTTTTATATACCTTTTCTCCTTGCCAGAAAATCAAAATCAAAAACAAAAAAACAAGATCATTGACTCATCTTCCTAAGGCCAAATTAATCCCTGAAATGATGTATTGCCAAATGTACATTTGCAAGAAAATGTTAGCTAATTTCAAGTACTAATGAGCCAAACAAAACAAATTTCATCACATTACAAGACTTTCCCACTTCTGGGAATACAAGAAATTTCAAACAATGCTGTTAAATAACGAACATGGCATTTCAAGTCATTTGTAAGCAGGAAGTGTTTTCGCAATTTCGTATATCACAAACTTCCGTTTTACGTCAATTTGCCGTATACAAGGCCAAAGAAAGGAAGCAAGACAAAGTACTAGCATGCCCCCAAAACAGCAACACGAACATGAAAGACCATCACCAACACCAATACAAAAAACATATTAATTTTCCTTTTACAGCTAAGCCACAAAAAGAGGAAAGCTTAAAAAAAAATTCTTGGTCACTTTTACGCATAAATTTCGAATATACCAAAACCCAGAAAGCCAATGTTGTTTTGTCAGTTTAATCCCAACACCAGCCAAAGTATGCCAATCTAACATTTTTAACCCTTTTGGTATTTCATTGGAATACTTGCAGTTGGGTATTGAAAAAGAGTTCTGTTTCCAGGCTACGTCTCTTCTCTCTCATTAAAACCATGTCTAGACTTGGAGAAAGAACATAAGAAAGCCAGAATAAGTAGACGATATACACAGAATGAAATTGATGAAAGCATTTGTATATTTTATTTAATGTTGAGCTTATTTCTTCATTTGTTTTTCTTTCGAAATTTGCTTAGAAAAAAGAGGATTTAATTTAAATGTGAAACAATGACATATAAAAAAATTTAATTTTTAAAGAAAATTTGATTATATGGTGAGTCAATCAAGATCTTGGCAAAAAAGGTGATATAAAAAAGTCAGTAATCAATTTCTTAGATTTTTATAGAATTTATTTTAGATTTAATTTTTAAAGAAGGTTGGGTTAGGTTAACCCGGCCGACACGGGGTAACAATGAGCACCACACAGGCTGGAACTTTGAGCCCTGTGTGGAGTTCATCGTTACCACGGAAAGCTTAACTGAAAGCTACCGGGCGCGTCCACAGTTTGCGGATGGTGAAAAACTCCGTTTTTATGCGGAGTAGCTGCAAATGCGGCCGATGGCAGTCAGCGATATTTAAGAGGAGAGTTTCAGTGAGTACTCGAGATGACAAGGCGAGTTATTGGCGCCTTCAATTAACCAATGACCAACGTCAGCGTCTATTCCCAGGTTAGGTGCTGCTGGAGGCTAGCGTCATATCTTAGAGCAAGCGGCTCGCCAAAATGAGGGATACATGTGCAATCCCACAAAACCCATACGGTTGGGCCGCTGGACCAGTAACCCGCCCCCGGCAAACTATGAGAAACAAGGGAATAGTAAAACCGGACCCTAATTTGTGCCAACGCCCCAACAGAAGACAAGGACGAGCAGACCAAGGATTTTTCTACAAACGCCTAGAGAGAGAATATGACCGCTGCCCCGCCCATAATATTAAAATCGTTCTGGGAAATTTTAATGCGAAGATAGGAAAGGAAGACATTTTTGGTCTAACAGTGGGAAAATGTTGACTCCACTAGATAATGTCCAGTAATGGGTTGAGGCTGATAGATTCGCCGCGGCAAAAAACATAGTTGAACCATATTTCAATATAAAACCAGTAAGGAAAGGCAAAAGTCGGGCGGTGCCGATTTTATAATACCCTACACCTACCCTTTAAATACAAAAGTGGGACCATATCTAATTCTGAACCAATTTTGATGGACCTCGGTGGATGTATTCAGATTGATTATTAATATTACTGTATGAAATTTCGAGCAAAGCAAATATGCTCAAAATTTAATAACTACTGTAAACAAATGACGGGAGATGGGAGCTAAATATGAACCGATTTCGATAAAATTTTATGGATATTGTGGAATTCGTCGAGGAAGGCGTTGTACAAAATTTTGGAAAGATTGGTCAATAAATGCGCTTGCTGTGGGTCTAGGAGTGAAAATCGGGCGATATATATTTATGTGAGCTATACCTTAATCTGAACAGATGCGCTTGCTGTGGGTCTAGGAGTGAAAATCGGGCGATATATATTTATGTGAACAAATGCGCTTGCTGTGGGTCTATGAGTGAAAATCGGGCGATATATATTTATCTGAGATATACCTAAATCTAAAATTCACCTGTAATATCGAGAGTCATTAGAAAATCCTTCCTGCAAATTTTCATGAGAATCGGTTAACTAATAACCATTTTATTGCTGTATTGCTGCAAATCGGACGAACATATGTATGGGAGCTATATGCAAATCTGAACCGATTTCTATAAAATTCACCAGAAAAATTGAAAGTCATTAAAAAATCCTTCCTACCAAATTTCAAGAGAATCGCTCAACATATGACCATTTGATAGCTGTATTACTGCAAATCGGACGAACATATATATGGGAGCTATATCCAAATCTGAACCGATTTCTACAAAATTCACCGGTAAAATTCAGGGTCATTTCAGGAGAATCGGTCAACAAATGACCATTTGATTGCAATATTACTGCAAATCGGACGAACATATATATATGGGAGCTATATCCAAATCTGATCCGATTTCTATAAAATTCACCACTTATATTAGGAGTCATAAGAAAATCCTTCTTGCCAAATTTCGACAGAATCGGTTAACAAATGGCTATTTTATTGCATTATTTCTGCAAATCGGATGAACATATATATGGAAGCTATATCCAAATCGGAACCGATTCTTTCCAATTTCAATAGGCATCGTTTCTAGGCCGAAAAACATGCCCATACCAAATTTGAAGACGATCGAATAAAAATTCCGCCCTGTAGTTCGTACACAAATTAACATGGACAGACGGACGAACAGACAGACGGACGTAACTAAATCGAATCAGAAAGTGATTCTGAGTCGATCGGTATACTATCAATGGGTCTATCTCTCTTCCTTTTCTATCGTGTTATAAACTAATTCACTAAGTTATAATACCCTGTACCACAGTAGTGGCTTTCACCCGATCAAAACACAAGGAACCAAATTAATCACCTTGTGATAGATGGTAGGCATTCATTCAGCTTGTTAGATGTACGATCAATCCGTGGAGCGAATATGGGCTCGGATCATTACCTTGTTGGTGCAAAGGTTCGTACTCGTTTGAACATGGCGAAGAAAGTACGATCTGACACTGCACGGAAGGTGGACATTGAAAAGCTGCAAACACAACAGATGGGAATGACATACTCCACTCGACTGACCCAAGTGCTTGATGAAAGCACTCCTTGTTCCGAAGAGATAATGGCGCAGTGGCAAACCATTGTCCACTCCATGGAAAATGCAGCGAAATTCGTACTTGGGTACCGGAATCCTCCTCCAAGAAACCCATGGTACGACCAAGAGTGTCGAGATGCTACTGAAGCTAAGAATGCGGCATATAAAGCAACCTTGCAATTAGTAGCAACGCGCTAGGCGAAGGAAAGTTGTCGGGAGAAAAGGAGAGAGGAGGTATCTCTGCAAAATTTATAAAATGGATGTATCAACTCTCAAAAGCCTTGTACAACCGAGCAGATAAAGAAAATGGAGAAAGTTGGGAACCACAACTTTGTTATAGTCAGCAACTTTATCCTCATCGGCATGGACGTAACCGAAACGAATGACACCAGTCTTGAGATTAAGCGAATAATAATACTGGCAAACAGATGCTCCTTTGGACTAAGTAAGCAGTTTAAAAACAAGACCATCTCTCGTCAGACGAAGATTACACTATACGAGACACTGATACTACCCGTGTTGTTATATGGTTCTGAGGCATGGGTGCTTGTGAAAGCAGATGAGGCAGTGCGTGGAGTATTTGAGAGAAAGATTGCTCGTAAAATATATGCAACAGTTTCCTCTAATGAAGAATATAGGCGTCGTATGAACCACAAACAGTATGAGCTGTATGACGACATTAGCAAAGTTAAACGCATCAAAATACAATACGCATGTTGTCAGAATGGTTGAAGAAGCTCCAGCAAAAAAGTCTGTTAAAGGCAAACACGGTGGTACATGCAAACCGGGAAGAAAAATCAAGTGGTGGGAGACACTTCGAAATTTGGTGTCAGAGATTTTAGATTAGACGCAGAAGATCGAGGCGATTAGAAAGCTATTCTACGTTGGGCTCGTAAAACAAATGTTCTGTCATAGCCAACTAAAGTAAGTAAAATAAGTGTATCTCTCCATCAGTTGTATTCACTCTTCAATTTTTCAAAATTGAGATATTGAGTTGAAATTTTGGACAGACTCGTATTTCTTCTACACGCAGGTTAAGTTCTTGAATGAGCCAAATCGGACCATATTTAGATATAGCTGCCATATAGACCGATCTGGCGAATTTTGAGTCTTAAGCCCGTAAATGGCGCATTTTTTGCTGAAATTTGAAACAGGAAGTTGCCCCAAGGGCCTCGATATTCAAACCAATTATCTTTAGATATGGCTGTTATATAGACCGATCTGCCGAATAAGGGTCTTAGCCGCAATTATGATCCGATTTTGCTAAGATTTCAATCAGCGATTTGTTTTAAGCCTACCTATATCCAAATTGAATTTGGTTCAGATCGTACTATATTTTGACATAACTGTCATATGGATCGATCTTCTAATTTAGGCTTTTGAACCTATAAAAACCGCGATTGTTATCTGATTTCGCTGAGTTGTTTTGAGCCTCCCGATCAGTTCAGATCAGTTTTTATTCAGATATAGCTGCCATATAGACCGAGCTACCGATTGAGAGTCATAAGTAAAAGCTGCATTTATTACCCAAATTTCCTGGTATTTTACACAGCGACTTGTATAAAGTCTCAGGTCATCCGACCAGCATATGACCCAGATCAGACTATATTTATGTATAGCTGTCATGTAGACCGATCTTCCAATGTAGGGTCTAAATCCCATAAAAAGCGGATTTGTTGCCCGATTTTGCTAAAACTGAGACTTGTTTAAGAGTTCTCGGAACCTGAATGAAATATGACCCAGATCAGGCCCCATTTGCATATTTCTATGGATATGGTAGTGGAGTTTTTCTGAAAGAGGATGGTTAATTTATCCATGGTGATGGGCATCCAAAGTTCGGCACGGCCGATCTTAAAATAATTTTACTTTGTAAGGTGAGGGCAAATCACCTTAAAGATGTTTGAATTTTGTTTTATTTTTATACCCTCCACCATAAGATGGGGGGTATACTAATTTCGTCATTCTGTTTGTAACTACTCGAAATATTCGTCTGAGACCCCATAAAGTATATATATTCTTGATCGTCGTGACATTTTATGTCGATCTAGCCATGTCCGTCCGTCTGTCCGTCCGTCCGTCCGTCCGTCCGTCCGTCCGTCCGTCTGTCTGTCGAAAGCACGCTAACTTCCGAAGGAGTAAAGCTAGCCGCTTGAAATTTTGCACAAATACTTCTCATTAGTGTAGGTCAGTTGGTATTGTAAATGGGCCATATCGGTCCATGTTTTGATATAGCTGCCATATAAACCGATCTTGGGTCTTGACTTCTTCAGCCTCTAGAGTGCGCAATTCTTATCCGATCAGAATGAAATTTTGCACAACGTGTTTTGTTATGATATCCAACAACTGTGCCAAGTATGGTTCAAATCGGTCCATAACCGGATATAGCTGCCATATAAACCGATCTTGGGTCTTGACTTCTTGAGCCTCTAGAGTGCGCAATTCTTATCCGCAATCAGAATGAAATTTTGCACAACGTGTTTTGTTATGATATCCAACAACTGTGCCAAGTATGGTTCAAATCGGTCCATAACCTGATATAGCTGCCATATAAACCGATCTTGGGTCTTGACTTCTTGAGCCTCCAGAGTCCGCAATTCTTATACGATGGGAATGAAATTTTGCACGACGTGTTTTCTTATTATATCCAACAACAGTGCCAAGTATGGTTCAAATCGGTTCATAACCTGATATAGCTGCCATATAAACCGATCTTGGGTCTTGACTTCTTGACCCTCTAGAGGGCGCAATTCTTATCCGATTGGAATTAAATTTCGCACGACGTGTTTTGTTATGATACCCAACAACTGTGCCAAGTATGGTTTAAATCGGTCCATAACCTGATATAGCTACCATATAAACCGATCTTGGGTCTTGACTTCTTGGCCCCTAGAGGTCGCAATTATTATCCAATTTGAATGAATTTTGGCACGTAGTATTTTGTTATGATATCCAACAACTGTGCCAAATATGGTTCAAATCGGTTCATAACCTGATAAAGCTGTCATATAAACAGATCTGGGGACTTGACTTCTTGAGCTTCTACAGGGCTCAATATCTATCCGATTTGGCTGAAATTTCGCAAGACGTTTTTTATTGTTACTTTCAACAACTATGTCAAATAAAGTACAAGTCGGTTCATAACCTGATATAGCTGCCATATAAACCGATCTGGGATCTTGACTTCTTGAGCCTCTAGAGGTCGCAATTATTATCCGATTTGCCTGAAATTTTGTACGACGGTCTGAATTGGTCTATAGGCCGATACAGCTCCCATATAAATCGATCTCTGTATTTTACTTCTTGAGCCCACAAAGGGCGCAATTCTTATTCGAATTGGCTGACATTTTATACAGGTCTCCAACATATAATTTAATTGTGGTCCAAACCGGACCATATCTTGATATCGCTCTAATAGCAGAGCAAATCTTTTCTTATATCCCGTTTTGCCTAAGAAGAGATGCCGGGAAAAGAACTCGACAAATGCGATCCATGGTGGAGGGTATATAAGATTCGGCCCGGCCGAACTTAGCACGCTTTTACTTGTTTTATAATAATTTTTTATTTTTATTCGAGAACTTGCAAGGCAGCTCGCCAGTACAGTTCTTCGATTGGTATATGCCACAATAGACACCAGGTCTTCTTATGGCTGTATACTCAATTTTATTTTATTTTTAGGTAATAGTTGTTTTTTTATCAGTGCCTTCCAAAAATGATACACAGTTCAATTTTCCTCTTTGTCTTTATTAAAAAAGAGTTGGCGAAGGAATGACAATTTTACAAACGTTGTTCTCATTTAAATAGGCTTTTCAAGAGTCATAATATTAATCCATCTTCGAATTTCACAACAACAAATTACAACAAATTATCTGCCTATTACAAAAATGCATCACGTGTCTAACATCAAAACATATAAGTAAGAACAGAGCATACAATTAAACAGGTGAGTTAAAAGAGTTCCGACAGAACGATGATCATTTGGATGTTGAGAGCATTCTTACACGAATGTAGTTACATATCACTGTATTTGTGAGATAGAGAGCTTAAACATGGAGTGAGATATGCCTCTCTCGATGTTATTTACGTTTTTGTATAACCGTTTATAACAATGTAATTTGATGCCGTGAAATACATTTAACATACATAAACTTAACATAACATTTATAAATTGCTAATAACGTTGTTAAGTGGTGCTGCTACAACTTGTTTTTCTTCACCAGATTTTTCTTTTCTTCTTTTTCTTGTTTGGAAGGTAGCCCAACTTTCGGGGTTGGCTATCCATCAAACCTAAGCCTATAATCTAGTTCATTCCATATGTGGACAAAACTGCCATACATGCCGATATCTCGATTTTTGGTCTTCGGCTCATAAAGTGATTTTTACACGAATTTTTGAAATTTGAGGCAGGGAGTTCGACGTGCGAGCCGAGTGGGGTGCAGATATATGAAAACATGGACCGATATGGTTCATTTACAATCATAACCGACCTACACTAATGGGATGTATTGGTGCAACATTTCAAGCGCCTAGCTTTACTTCTTCAAAAGTCAACATGCTACCCACAGAAAGACGGACAGATATGGCTAGATCGACTTAATATGTCATTGTGACCAAGAATACACTTAGCTTATGGGGTCCTAGACAAATATTTCGAAGTGTTATAAACGGAATGACGAAGTTAGTATACCCCCATCCTATGGTGAAGGTTATAACAATCCTTAATAATTTCGAATAACATAAGTCAACATTTGTTTTCATGAATGCCTATTCCTGCACCAAAACAACGTCTTAGATTTCCTTGTTCTGATTTTAAGCTGCTTAATAATCACCCAAAATCTTTTAAGAGTTAGATGATTAATTTTTTTTTCTTGTGTTCTTTTCATTTTAACCCCGAAAAAAGCTAAGAAAAAAACGTCTTTTGTTGTTTTGATGAGAAAAGTACTCTTGAAATGAGTGACACCTAAATGTTAATGTTGCTGATGATGGCGATGACGAAGATGATGACGATGACGATGATGATGATGACGGAGTGTAGGACACACACATTGCCAATGTTTGGCAGTGAGGTTGATGCTAACGACCAACTTTGAAAGTACTGGCATTGTTGAGAGGGCTACTTGTACCATGACTGAAGCAAATGATGATTTTTGCAAGATACGTAATAATGACGAAAAATGTTGAGCATGACAACGAGATGACAAAACAAAACACAGTTGGGTAAATGTTCGTATACAACTTTTTTCGGGTAGCGGGAGGGAAGAGAGGAGGGTAAAAACCTTGGGATATTTTGGCTTTCCCCATTATCATCTACCGTGAATTGTGGGTAAGATCGCTGTTGTTGGTTTTTTTTTTACCTAGTCATTGAACAGACGTTTCGGGTCTCTTCCATTTGGTCCGAATACAACAAAAAGGAGTTGCCCTAAAAGGATGAGAGCAAAACATTATTATCTTGTGAACTTTAATAGTGCAAAGTCATTGTTTTCCATGCTGGACCTATGTGTAAGGAGAATTTTCAAGCTTACTTAATAGGGTGTAACGCAGGTGACAAAAATTTTTTATAACTGAAATTCAAAGGAATTATAATTAGTTGACATATATAATGGCTCGGTTGATGATGCACTTTTACACATTCAATGGCTCGGTTGATGATGCACTTAAATGCTTTACTCTGAATGAGGAATATATCACAGACCCAATGGCCACACAGTAAGGAACAGGGGCAAACTTTTCACATATCAATGAGTGCAGTCCGATTCAAGTTTTAAGCTCAATGACAAGGGGCCTCCTTTCTATAGGCGAGTCCGAACGGCGTGCCGCAGTGCGACACCTCTTTGGAGAGAAGTTTTACATGGCATAGTACCTCACAAATGTTGCCAACATTAGGAGGGGAAAACCACCGCCGAAATTTTTTTCTGATGATATCGCCAGGATTCGAACCCAGGCGTTCAGCGTCATAGGCGGACATGCTAACCTTTGAGCTACGGTAGCCACCGAACATCTTTACCGACAGTAAAATTGCCATAAGGGCAGTAATAACCAGGACGGTAAGGTCACGACCTGTCTTGCAGTGCAAGAAGGAGATTAACGCCTTCTCCGAGGAAGGCAAAATCCGCATCGTTTGGGTGCCGGGCCATAATGGAGTAAAGGGACATGAAAGAGCAGACGATTTGGCGGTGAAGGCCAGAGGACTGCCGTCAATAAACTTTGTTAACCCGAAGCCTTTTGGGTCGACGCAGTCCGAGTTAAGGGAGTGGACGAAGAATGCGCATGCAACATTGTGGAACAGCGAAACGGTCGGTAGGACGGCGAAAATCCTATGGGGGGGATTCAGATCGTGAGAAGACGAGGCTATTACTGAAAGAAAGCAAGAAGGAGGTCAGTATAGCTATTGGTATCATAACGGGAAACATAGGACGACGAGCTCACTAATATAAAATCGATGCGGCAAGTGATAGCATGTGTAGGGCATGCGGGAAAGATGATAATGAGACGTTGGATCATTTCCTATGTCATTGCCCGGTTTTTGCGTCTTACAGATATCGCCACTTAGGTGGAGACACAATACCAGACATGAACCAGCTTAGGGGAGTGGTATTGACAACTATTGAGAGTTTTGTAAGTAGCACGGAATTCCAAACTTAAAGATTTTCTTTTTATACCCACCACCGAAGGATGGGGGTATATTCATTTTGTCATTCCGTTTGCAACACATCGAAATATCCATTTCCGAGCCTATAAAGTATATATATTCTTGATCAGCGTAAAAATCTAAGACGATCTATATATGTCCGTCCGTCTGTCCGTCTGTCTGTTGAAATCACGCTACAGTCTTTAAAAATGGAGATATTGGGATGAAATTTTGCACAGGTTCTTTTTTTGTCCATAAGCAGGTTAAGTTCGAAGATGGGCTATATCGGACTATATCTTCATATAGCCCCCATATAGACCGATCCGCCGATTTAGGGTCTTAGGCCCATAAAAGCCACATTTATTATCCGATTTTGCTGAAATTTGGGACAGTTAGTTGTGTTAGGTGCCTCGACATCCTTTGTCAATTTGGCTCAGATCGGTTTGTCATTCCGTTTGCAACACATCGAAATATCCATTTCCGAGCCTATAAAGTATATATATTCTTGATCAGCGGACATGTCTAGATCTAAGACGATCTAGACATGTCCGTCCGTCTGTCCGTCTGTCTGTTGAAATCACGCTACAGTCTTTAAAAATGGAGATATTGAGCTGAAATTTTGCACAGGTTCTTTTTTTGTCCATAAGCAGGTTAAGTTCGAAGATGGGCAATATCGCACTATATCTTCATATAGCCCCCATATAGACCGATCCGCCGATTTAGGGTCTTAGGCCCATAAAAGCCACATTAATTATTCGATTTTGCGGAAATTTGGGACAGTGAGTTGTGTTAGGCGTCTCGACATCCTTTGTCAATTTGGCTCAGATCGGTCCAGATTTGGATATAGCTGCCATATAGACCGATCCTCCGATTTAGGGCCTTAGACCCATAAAAGCCACATTTATTATCCGATTTTGATGAAATTCGGGGCAGTGAGTTGTGTTAGGCCCCTCAATATCCTTCGTCAATTTGGCCCAGATCGGTCCAGATTTGGATATAGCTGCCATATAGACCGATCCTCCGATTAAGGGTCTTAGGCCCATAAAAGCCACATTTATTATCTGATTTTGCTGAAATTCGGAACAGTGAGTTGTGTTAGGCCCTTCGACATCCTTCGTTACTTTGGCTCAAATCGGTGCAGATTTGGATATAGCTGCCATATAGACCGAACCTCCGATCTAGGGTCTTAGGCCCATAAAAGCCACATTTATTATCCGATTTTGCTGAAATTTGGGAAAGTAAATTGTGTTAGGCTCTTTTATATCCCTCATTAAAAGAACCAATTTTGGATATAGCTGCCATATAGACCGATCTCTCGATTTCAGGTTTTGGGCCTATAAAATGCAAATTTATTGTCCGATGTCGCCGAAATTTGGAACAGTGAGTTAAGTTAAGCCCCTCGACATAATCCTGCGATATGGCACAGATCGGTTAATATTGGGATATAGCTGTCATATAGACCGATCTCTCTATTTAAGGTTTTGGGCCCATAAAAGGTGCATTTATTGTCCGATGTCTCCGAAATTCAGGACAGTGAGTTAGTTTACGTCCTTCGACTTCCTTCTGCAATATGGCCCAGATCAGTCCAGATTTTAATATAGCTGCCATATAGACCGATCTCTCAATATAAGGTCTTGGGTTCATAAAAGGCGCAATTATTGTCCGATTTCGCCGAAATTTGGGACAGTGAGTTTAGTTAGGCCCTTCGAAATTTTTCTGAAACTTGGGCCAAATCGATTTGGTTTGGATATAGCTGTCATATAGACCGATGTCTTGATTTAAAGTTTTGGCCCCATAAAAGGCGCATTTTTAATCCGATTTCACTGAAATTTGACACAATGGCTTATTTTAGGCATTTCTAAATCCGTGTCGTATGTAGCTCAGATAGGTTTATTTTTAGATAAAGCTACTTAAAAGACCAATATTTTGTTATACACAATTGAACAATGACTTGTACTTATAAGTATTTGGTCCAAATCGGAACATATTTTGATATAACTGCTATGGGACAAAAGGTATACAATTTTCACCGGATTTTGATGAAAGGTGGTTTAAGTATATTCCCGAGGTGGTGGGTATCCAAAGTTTGGCCCGGCCGAACTTAATGCCTTTTTACTTGTTTTGATGTTACTTTGTAGTTTTTAGAGCGCACCATGTCCATAGTGGCATGGGGCGGATTAATATCTGCACCCTCTTTTCAACCTAACCTAACCTAAATAAATAATCAATTCGAACTCTACTCACATAGACCTTTCTATTAATTCACATATTAACCCGCTCGAAGTACACGTCTTATTGAAGGGTTTTTAGAGGGTGGGCCGTTCCCAGATTCTTTAACAAATATGTATACCAGATTCGTAGTCAACTACCAAAGACCTTTCATTTAATACCCATTTTTTCCATTCTGATTTTTATATAGAAGTCCAAACTCAGAAAGCAAGTCTTCCATGAACGGCTTTGACGCCCTTTCTGATTCCATTACAAATATTTTGGAGGATTTTCCGGGCAGTGAAGTCGTTGTCGCTAACGATTTCAATGTCCACAACTCCTCCTGGCTTTCCCATTCGAGTCATACGACTCCTGAGGGCCAATACGTTGAGATTCTCGCTGCGCACAATGGTGTGGGGCAACTAATGAACAAGACGACACATATCGCATGTGTCCAAGGGCACCAAAAAAATACTCTTGACCTTTTTTATACCCTCCACCATAAGATGGGGGGTATACTAATTTCGTCATTCTGTTTGTAACTACTCGAAATATTCGTCTGAGACCCCATAAAGTATATATATTCTTGATCGTTGCGACACTTTATGTCGATCTAGCCATGTCTGTCCGTCTGTCCGTCCGTCCGCCCGTCCGTCTGTCTGTCGAAAGCACGCTAAATTCCGAAGGAGTAAAGCTAGCCTCTTGAAATTTTGCACAAATACTTCTTATTAAAGCAGGTCGGTTGGTATTGTAAATGGGCCATATCGGTCCATCTTTTGATATAGCTGCCATATAAACCGATCTTGGGTCTTGACTTCTTGAGCCTCTAGAGTGCGCAATTCTTATCCGATTGGAATGACATTTTGCACGACGTGTTTTGTTATGATATCCAACAACAGTGCCAAGTATGGTTCAAATCGGTCTATGTTTTGATATAGCTGCCATATAAACCGATCTTGGGTCTTGACTTCTTGAGCCTCTAGAGTGCGCAATGCTTATCCGATTGGAATGAAATTTTGCACGACGTGTTTTTTTATGATATCCAACAACTGTGCCAAGTATAGTTCAAATCGGTTTATAACCTAATATAGCTGCCATATCAACCGATCTTGGGTCTTGACTTCTAGAGCCTCTAGAGTGCGCAATTCTTATCTGATTGGAATGAAATTTCGCACGAACGGTTTTGTTATGATATCCAACAACTGTGCCAAGTATGGTTCAAATCGGTCCATAACCTGATATAGCTGCCATACAAACCGATCTGGGATCTTGACTTCTTGAGCCGCTAGAGGTCGCAATTATTATCCGATTGGCCTGAAATTTTGTACGACTGATCCTCTAATGACCATCAACATACGTGTTTATTTTGATCTGAATCGGACTATAGCCCGATACAGCTCCCATATAAATCGATCTCTCTATTTTACTTCTTGAGCCCCCAAAGGGCGCAATTCTTATTCGAATTGGCTGACATTTTACACAGGTCTACAACATAGAATTTAATTGTGGTCCAAACCGGACCCTATCTTGATATTGCTTTCATAGCAGAGCAAATCTTTTCTTATATCCTTTTGTGCCTAAGAAGAGATGCCGGGAAAAGAACTCGACAAATGCGATCCATGGTGGAGGGTATGTAAGATTCGGCCCGGCCGAACTTAGCACGCTTTTACTTGTTTAACTTCACACCCTGGAAAGTATGAAGTTAATACTCTTGCATCTCTTGGTAACTCCGATCACTGCATTGTTTCAGCATTTTAATTTGAAACTATGTTTTCTAGATGACAATATAAATGCTACTGCTGAAATGATTGAGAAAATAATTTTTAACGGAATGAAGATATTTATTCCAGTCTGATATTCGTCTTCTTGTTCCTTATTCCAAAAACTTACACCCGTTTGTAATTGATTGGCCAGCGGACCGCACAATGCATTATAGAGAGAATTCTTATTTCGCCCGAACCGTTCGTATGTGGAACTGACTTCCGGCTAATGTTTTTCCCAGCCACTTTGACATCCAAGTATTTAAGACAAATGTCACCCTTTTCCCCCCTCTAATTCCTAATTTCCTCTCGCCAAAGCAATGCACTGCATTCATAGGGGACATCCCCTGCGTGTTGACTGACAGAAAAAAAAGACCTTTCATTTGATACTCATTTTGTGACTTTGGACATTCATGCCCTTTTAAGGGCGGTTTTGAGGTTGCAGAGGCTCCGCAGATACTTGGACCAAATACTTATAACAGATGGGCATCTTCATTTGATATCCATATTGCTTCAATTGGTAAATAAGTCCTGCTGGGGGGTTCTGGAATAAATGTTTATATCAGATTCTT
Organism: Stomoxys calcitrans; assembly: GCF_963082655.1. Classification (NCBI taxonomy): domain Eukaryota; kingdom Metazoa; phylum Arthropoda; class Insecta; order Diptera; family Muscidae; genus Stomoxys; species Stomoxys calcitrans. The sequence goes on from NC_081553.1 coordinate 203,930,145, forward strand.
ACTCGACTTTTAAATACCTTTCATTGATATCCATATTGCTCCAATTGGTAAATATCCCGTACGTTGGGGGTTTTGAGGGGTGGGAAGGCCCCTCAGACACCAAGGAATAAAATTTTATGTCAGATTTGTACTCTACTTTTATAAAACCATTTATTAGATAGCCATGTTGCCCAAAGCGGTGAAAGAGTCCTGTTGGGGGGTTTTTTTTAGGGGTGAGGGACCCCCCAAAACACTTTGGGCGAAATTTGTGTACCAATTTCGTGCTCTACTTTTAAATACCTTTCATTGATGTCCATATTGTCGCAATTGGTAAATATGCCTAGCGCTGGGGGTTTTGTGGGGTGGGAAGGCCGCTCAGACACCAAGGAATACATTTTTATGTCAGATTTGTACTCTACTTTTAAATATCTTTCATTTCATACCCATGTTGCCAAAGCGGTAAAAGAGTCCTGTTGGAGGTTTTTTTTAGGGGTGAGGGACCCCCCAAAACACTTTGGGCGAAATTTATGTACCAAATTCGAGCTCTACTTTTAAATACCTTTCGTTTGATATCCATATTGTCCCAATCATGTCCGTGCCGGGGGTTTGGGGGGTGGGAAGGCCCCTCAGACACCAAGGAATACATTTGTGTCAGATTTATACTCTAGTCTTAAATACCTTTCATTTGATACCCATATTGCCCTAATCGGTAAACATGTCCGTCCAGGTGGGTTTTGGGATGGGGCGTCCCCCCAGGTTATTTTATAGAAAATTTTCATACCATTTCGTGTTTTTGGGGTACGTGGCATACGTACGTGGGTAAGGTGGCATACCAAATTTCGCTTAAATCGGTTCACTCATCTCTGAGATATGGCGTTGTCGAAAATTAAGGTTTGGGGAAGGGGCCGCCTCCCCTTTCGGATAGAAAGAAATTTAGGTCCCTATTTTCACCGCGGGCCCAAACTCTACCATCACGAAAATCGGTTCAGCCGTTTTTGCGTCTATACGGAACAAAGAAACAAAGTGCAATAACTTCATTATACCCTGCACCACCACTGTGTTACGGGGTATTATAGATTTGTGCATTAGTTTGCAACGCTAAGAAGTAGAAGAGCTAGACCCATCGATAAGTATACAGATCGCCTAGAATCACTTCCTTATTCGATTTAGCTATGTCTGTCTGTCTGCCCATGTATTCCTGTAATCAAGGAACAGGTCGCATTTGTTGTCCGATTTTCACAAAATTTTGCATAAGTGTCTTTTTTAGTCCAAGAACAGATTTAGATATAGCTCCCATATATATCTTTCATCCGATGTGCCCTTTTAAAGCTGTAGAAGCCACAATTTTGGTCCGATCCTCACAAAATTTGGCCCGAAGTGTTTTTTTTAACGACCCAAAATGCTTGCAAAGTTGTATTGAAATCGGTCCAGATTTAGATATAGCTCCCATATATATCTTTCATCCGATATGCCCTTTTAAAGATGTAGAAGCCGCAATTTTGGTGCAATATCTACCAAATTTGGCATAAAATGTGTGTGTGACGTTCCAATATGTGTGCAAAATTTCATTTAAATCGGTTCAGACTTAGATATAGCTCCCACATATAACTTTCGTCCGATTTGACCTATTAAGGCTGTAGAAGGCACAATTTTGGTCCGATCTTTACAAAATTTGGCACGAAGTGCTTTTTGTGAAGTTCGGATATGTGTGCAAAATTGCATCACGATTGGATCAGATTTATATATAGCTCGCATGTATATCTTTCATCCGATATGCCCTTTCAAAGCTGTAGTAGCCACACTTTTGGTCCCATCCTTACAAAATTTGACATATAGAGTTTTATTTAACGTTCGCATATGAGTGCAAAGTTCCATAAAAATCGGTGCAGATTTAGATATAGCTCCCATATATATCATTCATCCGATATGCCCTTTTAAAGCAGTAGAAGCCGCAATTTCGGTCCAATCTTAACAAAATTTGGCACGGGCCGTTTTATTTAACGTCCTTATTTGTGTGCAAAGTTCCATAAAAATCGGTTTAGATTTAGATGTAGCTCCCATATATATCTTTTATCCGATGTGCCCTTTTAAAGCTCTAGAGGCCACAATTTTGGTCCGATCCTTACAAAATTTGGAACGAAGTGTTTTTTTTTTTACCGACCCTAAATGCTTGAATAATTTTATTGAAATCGGTTCAGATTTAAATATAGCTCTCATATATATCTTTCATCCGATATGGCCTTTTAAGGCTGTAGAAGCCACAATTTTGGTCCGATCCTTACAAAATTTGGCTTATCGTCCTCATTTGTGTGCAAAGTTTCATAAAAATCGGTCCAGATTTAGATGTAGCTCCCATATATATATTTCATCCGATATGCCCTTTTAAAGCAGTAGAAGCCGCAATTTTGGTCCAATCTTAACAAAATTTGGCACGGGCCGTTTTATTTAACGTCCTCATTTGTGTGCAAAGTTCCATAAAAATCGGTCCAGATTTAGATGTAGCTCCCATATATATCTTTCATCCGATGTGCCCTTTTAAAGCTGTAGAAGCCACAATTTTGGTCCGATCCTTACAAAATTTGGAACGAAGTGTTTTTTTTACCGACCTAAAATGCATGCATAATTTTATTGAAATCGGTCGAGATTTAGATATAGCTCTCACATATATCTTTCATCCGATATGCCCCTTTGGAAGCTGTAGGAGCCACAATTTTGGTGCGATCTCTACCAAATTTAACATGAAATGTTTTGTGTGACGTCCCAATATGTGTGCAAAATTTCATTTAAATCGGTTCAGACTTAGATATAGCTCCCATATATAACTTTCGTCCGATTTGACCTATAAAGGCTGTACAAGGCACAATTTTGGGCCGATCTTTACAAAATTTGGCACGAAGTACTTTTTGTGACGTTCCAATATGTGTGCAAAATTTCATCGTAATCGGTCCAGATTGAGATATAGCTCTCATATATATCTTTCGTCCAATATGCTCTTTTAAAGCTGTAGTAGCCAAAATTTTGGTCCCATCCTTACAAAATTTGACATGGAGAGTTTTATTTAACATTCTCATGTGAGTGCAAAGTTCCATAAAAATCGGCTCAGATTTAGATATAGCTCCCTTTTATATTTTTCCATCCGATATGGCCTTTTAAGGATGTAGAAGCCAAAATTTTGGTCCGATCTCTACAAAATTTTTCATGAGATGCTTTAATTGACATCCCAATACGTGTGCAAAATTTCATCAAAATCGATTTAGATTAGAGTCTCATTAAATTTGGATATAAGTACTATCTATTAAAAATATTACGTATACTCGGTCGTCTCCGCCAGTCTTTTGCCTTTCCTTAGTGGTTTTTATGTAATAGAGAAGATTTTGATTCAAATGGTTATACCCAGAGAATAAAACACATTTTTTTTACACCCCAATGTCCTTTGCTGGAATTTCTATTTCTACAAATAACACCTAATATGTTTTGTTTGTTTCCTTACACGTTTTGCCAAAAAAGCAAAGGACATGTTGTTACTTTTTTTGGCAATCTCATCTTTCGAATAGGTGACCAGGCAATGTGAAGCAACACTTTGATACGGATCGCCTACGCCCAAAATGCTTGCCATAAATTTAATGCAAATTTCTTGGTGATATGGGGCGAATAAGTGTTATTTGGTTATTTAATATTATTCATTCGCACGGGTGAACGATTACAAAATACCAAATACTCGTGTTGTTACATGTGTTCGAGTACATGAAGTCAAGGTTAAACAAGCAAATAAAGAAAATTGCAGTAACGGAAACCTCACGCATACACACACATACACACACATGTGACTATACTATTACTTTGCAGTAACTTTTCATTAAAGGTTAAGCTGGCGGAAACTTATAAGAATAATTTGCGACAAATGAGCGCGTGAGTGAAATTAGTTTCAATCAGGGGATTATGTTCAACTTGAAATTGAAGGTTAGACATTGAGTAGAGGCATTACTTTTAATATGATAAGATAATGAAATAAATTCAAACACGTCTAAGTTGCATTAAACTGTGATTAGATTTTATAGAAAACCTTTAATTTAGTTATAGATTGCTCGTGGTTGGGTTATGTGATAGTCGGCTTAACCCTCTACTCTTTCCGTACTTGTTTTCTATTTAGATTTTCCAACATATTGTTGTTGGCATGAAAGAGAATATGAATTGGATCGAAGGCTTGCCTTTAGCTTTTTTTAAGTGCCCCATATTTATACCCGACACCACTACTGTGGAACAGGGTATTTTAACTTAGTGCATTTGTTTGTAACACCCAAAAGGAAGAGTGATAGACCCATTGATAAGTATACGGATCGCCTCACTATCACTTTCTGACTCGATTCAGCCATGTACGACTGTCCACGTTAATTTGTGTACAAACTACAGGTCGCAATCTTCAAATTTAGTACGGGCATGTTTTTCGGCCTAGAGCCGAAGCCTATCGGTCTATAACCTGCACTCTCTGAAGGCTCAAGAACTCAAGATCCCAGATCGGTTTATATGCCACCTATGTCATACCCTGACCGATTTGAACCATACTTCGCACAGTTGTTGGAAGTGATATCAAAACACTATGCGCAAATTTTCAGTCAATTTGGATGAGAATTGCGGCCTCTAGAGGCTCAAGAAGTCAAGACCCAAGATCGGTTTATATGGCAGCTATATCAAAACAAGGATCGATTTGGCCCATTTACAATCACAACCGACCTACACCAATAAGAAATATTTGTGCAAAATTTCAAGCGGCTTGCTCTACTCCTTCAGAAGTAAGCGTGCTTTCGACAGACAGACGGACGGACGGACATGGCTAGTTCGACTTAAAATGTCACGACCATCAAAAATATATATATTGTTCTTTATGGGGTCTTAGACGCATTATTCGAGGTGTTACAAACAGACTGACGAAATTAGTATGCCCCCATCCTATGGTGAAGGGTAAAAAAAATCAATTTGTCTTTGTAGGTTTGTTTGTTTGTTTGTGTGTTCCTTATAGAGTCAGAAACAGCTGAACCGATTTTCTTGAAATTTTCACTGATGATGCATAATGATCCTGTGGTGAAATTTGGGTACTACATTTTTTGATACCAGAAGGGAGAGCGGACTCTCCCCCTAACCCTCATTTTCAGAAACGCCTGATCTCACGATTTAAGCGAAATTTTGTGTGCTCCCTTATAGTAACCTACAAACAAAAATTTGGTATCTAAATTTCGGATGGGCTACCTAGGGGGGGCGTCCCACCACAAAACCTAGTAAATATATATATATATACCAATCACGACAATATGGGACTCAAATGAAAGGTATTTAAAATTAGAAAACGTAACTGATATGGAATTGTAGGACCAAGTGTTTGGGGGACCACCCCAACCCCCAAAACCCCCCTAAATCGGACATATTTACTGACCATGGCTATATGGGACTCAAATGAAAGATATGTGCGAGAAAAATACGAATCTGATATCCACATATGGGACAAAGTTTCTGGGGGTCCATCCCTTCCCCAAAACACCCCCCAAACAGGACTTATTTACTGATCTTGGCAATATGGAGCTTAAATAAAAGGCATTTGAGTGTAGAATAAGAATCTGATATCCAGATGTGGATAGAATAAGAATCTGATATCCAGGGGCCGCCCATCCTCTAGAACATCCCCCAAATAAGATACATTTTCGACCATAGCAATATGGGGTTCCAATGAAAGGTCTTTGGAAGGAAAGCACGAATTTGATATCAATATTCGGGAAAAGTTTCTATGGGGCCACCCCACCCCCACAACATCACCCAAATAGTAAGTATTTTTTGACTATTGCCATATGAGGCTCAAATAAAAGGTATTTTAGAGTAGAACACGAATCTGATATATATTTTCAAGGCCAACTCACTGAGTGGCCACCCATCCCCCAAAACATCCCCCAAAACATCCCCCAAAACATCCCCCAAGCCGGTTATGTTTGCCGACTATGGAAATAAGGGGATCAAATTAGAGGTATGTGGGAGTAGACCACGTATGTGATATCAACATTTGGGGCCAACTGCCAACCCCCAAATAGGACGTATTTGCTCACCAAGACAATTTGGGTCTTAAAGAGAGTGGAACTAAATATTTATAGTTTTTAAGGCCAATATCACAAACCGGACATATTTGCTGACTTTTGCAATAAGGAGTTTAAATAAGATTAGAAAACGATTTTGATATGCAATTTTGAGGGCAATGGCAATATGGGGTCAAATAAATTAAATATAGATAAATGAGAATAGACCACATTGCTTCTATATTTTCAGGGCTTAATGTTTGGGGGACCACCCCACTCCCCAAACACCCCTAAATCGGGCATATTTAACGACCATGTCAATATAGGTCTTGAATGAAAGAAATTGGGGGTAGAGCAAGAATAGATACCCACTTTCGGGACCACTTTTCTAGGGGTCTACCCCTTTCCCAAAATACCCCACAAACAGCAATTTTTTAGTGACCACCGCAATATGGGGCTCAAATAAAGGTATTTGGGAGTAGAATACGAATTTTATATCCAAACCTAGGACCATGTATTTAGGGCATCATCCCTTTCCCAAAACACCTCCCAGAAGGTAAAAATTTTTCGACCATGCCAATATGTGGCTCAAATCAAAGGTATTTGAGATTAGAAAACTAATTTGATAACCAATTTTGTGACCATGTGTTTGGGGGACGCCCCATCCTGTAAACTCCCCTCAAAACCAATGGCAATATGGGGTTTAAATAAATGGTATTTGAGAGAAGAGCACGATGCTGATATTTGACCAGAGCCAAGTGTCTGGGGGACCACCTCACCCCCGAAAAACCCCCTAAATCAGACATCGTGAGAAATCTTGCTGAAAAAAAGTATTTTAAGAATGGAGTACTCTTTACATTCAAACTTAAATTCTTAGACCAATAAAGACCATAAGGAATTCAGATAATTATATTGTTAAACTGTTTGTCAAGCGATTTGCTATTTTCGTCGTATGGTATTTCACTAAAAACTCTTTCATTGTCGAAAATAAATATTCCAAGGAAAATGTTGTCACATATAAAGTAAAAGAAGACGCAGCGGGGCAAGGGCAGCGGGGCGGGCCCCGTCCAGCTAGTTAGTCACTAAAATAAAGCAAAAGTATTTAATGTATATATGTATGTAATATTGTGATTTTCTTATTTTGTCGTGTTTTTTCCCAGAAATACTGTTAACATGACTTATGCCTCGCATGACACTAGTCATGCAAATATAAACGAATTTTTAGTAATTGCCGACATAACTAAGTAGCTTAAAGTGTTCTCGTACATGTTTTTTAAATTCTCCATTTAAAACACACATACAACATTTTGTTATGTCACTTATTCTAGCATAATATTGGGTTGCCCAAAAAGTAATTGCGGATTTTTCATATAGTCGGCGTTGACAAATTTTTTCACAGCTTGTGACTCTGTAATTGCATTCTTTCTTCTGTCAGTTATCAGCTGTTACTTTTAGATTGCTTTCGAAAAAAAGTGTAAAAAGAGTATATTTGATTAAAGTTCATTCTAAGTTTTATTAAAAATGCATTTACTTTCTTTTAAAAAATCCGCAATTACTTTTCGGGCAACCCAATATATATTTATTTTGTAAATTTATCGAAAAAAAATTTTGAACACTTTACATATGTATACACAAAACCATTAAAGTTTCTTTAACATATATGAAATTCTTGTGGCCATTTAAGGAATTAAAATGTTTAGAATTTCACCTTAATTAAAGCAGAATCTTAAAAATGCACTTGAAATGCTCTAAACAATACAACTTAAAATAATAGAACTATTGTTAAGGCGATTTGTGGTTCAATTAAAATAAAAAGTTTAAAACTTTTCGATATTGTGTGACCAATAGAAATATAAGTCAACAACTTCAATGTGGTATGGTAAAGGAAGGACACAATAAAAGAACTCAAACCATCACCATTCAGTTTTCGGGAAAATTAGTGGGTTGGTTTTTAGGACGGCGATATGAAATATTGAAAGTATGATAACAAAGCCCAACATATACATCAACTGCGTTAGCTTATAAACAAGTAAGGACAGACAACAGTCAAGTAACGCCGACCTTTTGATACCCTACATTACATTGACATCTAAACCTAAAATTCCAGTGATCTCATGAGTCATAAGAAAAAACTTCATACGAAATTTATTGAGGATCGACTAACAAATCCCTCAACTTTCGCAGTATTAGTAAAAACCGGACGAAAATATTGGGTTGCCCAAAAAGTAATTGCGGATTTTTCATATAGTCGGCGTTGACAAATTTTTTCACAGCTTGTGACTCTGTAATTGCATTCTTTCTTGTGTCAGTTATCAGCTGTTACTTTTAGCTTGCTTTAGAAAAAAAGTGTAAAAAAAAGTATATTTGATTAAAGTTCGTTCTAAGTTTTATTAAAAATGCATTTACTTTCTTTTAAAAAATCCGCAAGTCTGCCTCGAGAACGAAAAAGATAGACGATAAAATGTTTAGATCTGAGGTATTATCGAGAACGTATGCAAAATTTGTAGGCCCAAAGTTGTCCGGGCGCCACTTGGCAGGGGCAAAAGTTGGTCACCTCAGCATTTCGTAGACTAGTTTGGGCTGGCAAATTTTCATATGTTGTCCGATTTTCAAAATTCTCTTTTTGCCAAATCAAAAGTTCCTATTTTATATTTTTATTTATTTATTTATTTTTTTTTTTTTGAAATTTTGGCCTAGATTGTCTTCGTATTTTACGAAGGACTGATAGTCGTCCTCTTTCTGGCTACCTGAAAAATGATTTTCCATCATTAGTTCCACCGATGTTCTTGGTGTGTGCTATATCCAAATCAGAATCGATTTCGACCAAAATCCGAAGGTAGCCGAAAAGAAAAGCACTGTGCAATTTTTTGAGGATATCATTTGATAAATGCGCTTGCAAAGGCTCTAGAAATCAAAATCGGGCGATACAATATCTAAATCTGAATATATTTCTATAAAATTCGTTAGTCATGTCAAGAGAATCGGTAAACAAATGTCACAAATATTGCAATATTAGTCCAAATCGGACGAACATATATGTGGGAGCTATATCCAAATCTTAACCGACTTCTTCCAATATTTAAAGGCTTCGTCTCTAAGTCAAAAAAATTGAATGTGCCCAATTTTAAAATAATGGAATGGAAATAGCGGCCTGTACTTTGTAAACAGACATACAGACCGACCGAAAAAGAGACGGACAGACAAACAGACATCGACAAAGGCAGACAGAAAGACAAATTGCCAGAAAAACCAGACAGACGAACAGATAGACAGACAGACGGACAGAAAGACGGACAAAAAGACGGGCGGAAAGACAGACGGACGAAGAGACGTACAGCCATATAGACAAACTTATATATAGGCAGTGAGACAGAGAGGCAGACAAACCTTACTTTGTAAACAGACAGACAGGCAGAAAAACAGATATACAAACAGACATAGAGATAGACAGCCAGACAAATAGACAGACGGACAGAAAGACGGACGAAGCAGCAGCAAGACAGACAGACAAACAGATATACAGACAGGGAGACAGCCAGAAAAACTTGCTTTGTGAATAGACAGACTGACGAGAAACGGACAGACAGGCAGACAAGCAGATATTCAAACAGGCAGATAGACAGACAGCCAGACAAACAGACCGACGAACAAATAGACAGACAGACGGACAGAAATCAGAAAGACGGACATAGCTAAATAAATTCAAAAGATGATGCTGAGACGATCCGAAAACATATCAATGGGTCTATCTCTCTTTCTTTCTGGGCGTTACAAACAAATGCATTAAGTTATAATACCATTTATTACATTAGTGGCGTTGTTAGGTTAGGTTGAAAAGAAGTTACGGCTATTAATTCGCCCCCATGCCACTATGGATATACACCTAAGCCAGTAATCGGCTTGTTGTGCGCTCCAAATACTAAAAAGTAACCTCGAAAATGAAAATCTAAGCTAGGAATTCCATGCTACTTTCAAAATTCTTTATTGTTTTCCATACCATGTCCCTAAGATGGTTCATGTCTGGTATTGTGTCCCCACCTAAGTTCAGGTGTCTGGTAGCCGCGAAAGGCGGTAAATGGCATAGGATATGCTGCAACATCTCATCATCTTCCCCATATGCCCTACACAAGCTATAACTTACCGCACCGATTTTGAATAAGTCAGATCGTAGTCCTATGTGTCCCGTTATGATACAGAAAGCTTTACTGACTTCCTTCTTACTTCCTTTCTGTGATAGCATCGTTTTCTTTCAATCCAAATCTGCCCGTAGGATTTTCGCCGTCTTACTGACCGTTTTGTTGTTCCACTCCCTTATCTCGGACTGCGTTGACCCGAAAGGCTTCGGGTTAACCAAGATTATTGACAGCGGTCCTTTGGCCTTCATTGCCAAATCGTCTGCTCTTTCATTCCCCCTTTCTCCGCTATGACACAGCACCCAACTGATGCGGATTGTGCCATCCTCAGAGAAGACCTTCTTACTTCCTTTCTGTAATAGAATCGTTTTCTCATAATCCAAATCTCCCCATAGGATTTTCGCCGTCCTACTAACCGTATCGTTGTTCAACTCCCTTATCTCGGACTGCGTCGATCCGAAAGGCTTCCGGTTAATCAAGATTGTTGACAGCAGTCCTTTGGCCTTCATTGCCAAATCGTCTGTTCTTTCATTCCCCTTTTCTCCGCTATGACACAGCACACAATCGATGCGGATTGTGCCATCCTCAGAGTAGGCGTTTATCTTCTTCTTACACTCCAAGACCGTTCGTGACCTTACCGTCCTGGTTATTTTTGCCCTGATGGGCAGTTTACTGTCCATAAAGAAGTTCACACTCGACGTTCTCGCCATAACACCACACCACTTTACGCATTCCAGGATCTCTGCCTGCAGTACCATATTGAGATAAGGCGGTTGAAAACAGATTTCAATCCTTGAGTTCTCCATGTAGAACCCCAGGCCCTCTCTGTCCCCTAGCTTTGATCCATTTTTATTGCACGATATTCCAGATGGCAATACCAGAGTTTCTCTGGCAGCAGAATCTCGCACTCTACCTCAAGTGTCATCTATGGTATCCGATTGGAAACCTCTTCTAATACATCCGAATTTCCTATCTTCTCCTCGATTACACCACGATGGATGGTATGACCTGTTCCTATCTTCTATCACATGTTCCATCGCTTTATGTCTCATAGCCGCAGTTGCTGCCTCACGCTTAATTTGTATGTCAATAAATCGGAGAGCTAGTCTTCAGTGCCCTAGTAGGCGTGGCCCTCATCGCCTATGCCAAGACAATATGTTCTCAGAACCTGTTGTATGGTCCTTATGTTGCACTTTTTCTCCATAGCAGTCCACCAAACTACTGAGGCGTAGGTAAGTATTTGCTTAATCACGCTGGTTCGAATCCTGATAAGAACATCATAAAAAAAGTTGAAACGGTGGTTCATTTGAGTACATTTTTAGTAGAAAACTTGGTGGTGGATGGCCAAGTTTTGGACGGGTCGAATTTTGAAAAAATGTTTGCTGGTTTTCAGCTGGATTAATTTTGTTCCTATTCCATTTTCATTCAATTAATATCTTTTCCTTGTATACTGTTTGCAGATTGCAAATGTCAAAAGAGAAAAACGAATTTCTCAAATGCGCAATAAATGAGGGAAGCTTTTTCTGCCATTTGTATGAGGATAATTTTCAAACATCCGGTCAAGTGATTTGAATAAAAATAATCGAAAAATAATTGAGCAGAAATTTCTTTTTTTTATCTAACACTCGCTTTACTCGGTGTCTAGTCCCACATGGTAACTTAATGCCATAGAGACAAATCCGTTTTCGTAACGTTCTTTGCATCATTCTTTGAATTGCGTTTTTATGTTATAAAGCAAAAGAGAAAATTTTGAAAAATATTTCATAAGATTTTGTCGTCATCATCGTTGTCGTTTTGCTCCTCAACGAAACTTGATGTCGACACTATGCGTCATTGCATAGCGAATAATTAGTATCTCATTGTTCACTTGGGTTGGGCTCATAGTTTTCTTTGCTCTAATTGCTCTTATTTCCAGCTTTCTCCGCCTCAAAACCCCCTCAGCCCCATTTCCTTCCGTTGTCCTTTGAGTAAGGGTTTCTAGGCAAACGGAGCGTTGTGGGGCAAAAAAAAAAAACAAGTTTCGCTCTGTCCCCACTTTGTGCCTTACGGAATAATTAAAATGAGAACAAAAGAAGCTTAAAATTGAAATATTCCCATAGCCAGGCTAACAGACGGATGGATTTTTCTATGATGAAGCTGGTGCTGCTGCTGTTGGCATTGCGACTGCATTCGTTGCTGTTACTACTGTGGCTGTGGCGGTTTTGGCTTGTTCTCCTTTCGTTCTATGCCACAATGAGTTGTTAGCCTTATTTAGTCGGCTGGAAAAACAAAACATATTCTCTTCGGAATTCCTTCACAGTCAACCACAAATATGTTAGGGGTAAAGTGCGGGGCGAGAAGAGGGCAAGCAGCGAAAAAGGTGGAAAAGAATTTAAAAAAAAAAACCGGACAGGAAAATATGCATTAAAAACAATAACCAAGTAACATTACCATCCCTGCACTATGGCCTGAGTCATAACTTAACATTTTAGTTCAAGTTAAAATAAAACAAGTAAGACCTCCATCAAGCACATATTACTTAAACAAATTCACCCGAAATCAGATGAAAAATTGGCTTTTATTGGGAAAGTCGGTCTATATACAACGACTAGCCGAACCGGGCCCGCTCCGCTGAGCCTTCTTTAACTCTCTAAAGTCTTTTAAGGGTGGGGCAGTTCGCCCTGAATGCGGATATCGAATTCGTGCCATTGTAGCTAATGAAGCCGAACGCGTTCGAATTCTAGCGAGAACATCGAACAAAGCGGCATTTATCTCCTCTTAATGTTGGCGACATTTGCGAGGTACAATGCCATGCATGGTCATTTAAAAAAGTTTCGATAAAGAGGTGTCGCACTGCGGGACGCCGTTCAGACTCGGCTATAAAAAAAGGTCCCTTATCATTGAATTTAAACTTGAATCGGAAAGGGCTCATTGCTATGTGAGAACTTGCCCCTTCTCGGTTCCTGGTTATGGTAATTTTCTTCCTTAGGCTAATGTTCTCATTAGGGGAGAGAGAGCACCTCAGACATTTCGACTCAAATATGGATATCAAATTCGTGCTGCACTTCCAAATTCCTTTAATTTGAGACCCATATTGCTATGGCTGGTAAATATGAACCGCTTGGAGGGTGTTTTGGGGCTGGGGCGGCCACCGGCACTTTTAACTGAGAATAGATATCAAATTCGTTATTTATTCCCAACGGAAATTAAGTTCAGTTTAGAGGGTACTTTAGGGCATACACCCACAACACTTGGCCCCAAATATCAAATTCGTTTTCTATTCCCTAATACCCTTCATTTGAATCCCATATAACCATGGTCGACTATTTGGGACTATTTAGGGGTGGGCAACCTCCCATTACTGAGATCTAATGCTTTATGACATATTTGTAATCTACTGCCTAATACTTTTCATTTGAGTCCCATATTGACATGAACTTATCTGTTTAAAGGAGTTTTGTGGTAGAGGGGGGCTGGGGGGTGACCGCTTCATCCATGTATCATATAGTCATAATGGGTCCAATCGCGTTTTTGAGGGGAGGCATGACCCCCTATACTTCGATCTAATTTTGTTTGCCAGATTCGAAAACTACTCCCGAATACCTTTTATTTGAGCTCCATATTGAAATGAACGGCCAATATGTCTGTATGGAGGAGTTTTGGGGTTGGGGCGGCCCGCTGGGTACTTGGAATCAAATTTTAATACCATTATCGTATTCTACTCTCCAATACCTTTCATTTGCTACCCATATAGTCATAAGGGGGAGGGTCGGCCCCCATTCCGAAACCGAAAAATCATATAGCCTATGTTACCTTCCAGACCAACTTGCACAATATGCGAAAATTTCGAGAAAATCGGTTCTGCCGTTTTTCAGTCTATACGAAACAAACAAACCGATTCCCATATAACCGTGATTGGCTAATATACCTATTTTCGGGCATTTTTTTCTCTTGGGGGGGGGGGGGGGGGAGCGACCCCCTATGCTTTGACATGAATTTGTATGCCAGATTCGTTATCTACTACCGTATACTTTTCATTTGATACCCATATTGTCCTTATCGGTCGACTTTTGATTTTGGGGTGAAGGGGGAGAGCCCGCCCCCTTCCGAAATCAACAAATTATAAAGCCTTTTTCTCCTTTGTGGCCATTCGCAATCTACTCCCGAACACCTTTCATTTGAGTCCCATATTGTCATGATAGTCCACAAAAACGTATTTTAGGGGGTTGGGTTGGGGAGGCTCCCAAGATGCTTGGACCTAATTTTTATACCCACCACCAAAGGATGGGGGTATATTAATATTGTCACTCCCTTTGCAACACATCGAAATATCCATTTCAGACCCTATAAAGTATATATATATTCTTGATCAGCGTACAAATGTAAGACAATCGAGACATGTCCGTCCGTCTGTCTGTTGAAATCACTCTACAGTCTTTAAAAATTAAGATATTGAGCTGAAATTTTGCACAGATTCCTTTTTTGTCCATAAGCAGGTTAAGTTCGAAGATGGGCTATATCGGAATATATATTGATATAGCCCCATATGGACCGATCCGCCGATTTAGGGTCTTAGGCCAATAAAAGCCACATTTATTATCCGATTTTGCTGAAATTTGGGATAGTCAGTTGTTTTAGGCCCTTCGATATAATTCTGCAATTTGGCCCGGATCCGCCCAGATTTGGTTATAGCTGCCATATAGACCAACCCTCCCATTAAGGGTCTTATGCCCATAAAAGCCACATTTATTATCCGATTTAGTTGAAATTTGGAACAGTGAGTTGTGTTAGACCCCTCGACATCCTTCGTCAATTTCGCTCAGATCGGTCCAAATTTGGATATAGCTGCCATATAGACCGATCCTCCGCTTTAGGGTCTTAGGCCCAGAAAAGCCACATTTATTATCCGATTTTGCTGAAATTTGGGACAGTGAGTTGTCTCAGGCCCTTCGACATCCTTCTTCAATTTGGCTCAAATCGGTTCAGATTTAGATATAGCTGCCATATAGACCGATCCTCCGATTTGGGGTCTAAGGCCCATAAAAGCCACATTTATTATACGATTTTGCTGAAATTTAGGACAGTGAGTTGTCTTAGGCTTTTCGACATCTTCCTTCAATTTGGCTCAGATCGGTTCAGATTTGGATATAACTGCCATATAGTCTTAGGCTTTTCGACAACTTTCGTCAATTTGGCTCAGTTCGGTCCAGATTTGGATATAGCTGCCATATAGACCGATCTCTCGGTTTTAGGTTTTGGGGCCATGAAACGCGCATTTATTGTCCGATGTTGCCGAAATTTGGGACAGAGAGTTAAGTTAAGCCAATCCACATATTTCTGTAATATGGTCTAGATCGATCAAGATTTTCATGTAGCTGCCATATAGACCGACATCTCGATTTAAAGTCTTGGCCCCAAAAAAGGCTTATATATAACCCGATTTAACTGAAATTTTGTAACCCCATTCAATGGTGTTGTTTATAATAATAAGACTCTTCAGGACCATAGTGCCTTATTATCACACCCAAACCTGTGATGGCAACTGTGTAGAGGGGTATTGGCAAATACTGTGAAAAAAAAAAAAAAAAACATCTATGAAGAAACTAAACAAAAATGACAGCGTTTTGACGGGCATTGTTCGCATAACTTTAACATGCACATCGGTGTTGGTGGAGTCGAGTCTAAATAAAAATGCCCAGGGTAAATAAATGGAAAAAAAACTAAACTAAACCATAAGCAGAGATTATTAATATTCACATTTTTTTGCAGCTTGTTTTGTTAGATAATAGAATTTCCTCTTTTCCATGAATGAAATGATTAATTTCCAGCACATATTTCAAATCCCAAAAGAACACGGCATAAGACCATATTTTTAGGTAAAAAAAAAAAAAATAAATATATGCAAAAATGCCAAAATTTAGGTGAGAATGGTTAAAATTTCCCAAATAACAAAAAAGGTAACTAAACGGATGTTTAAAAGAAACCAAGGTAACGGTGTAATATTTTACATCACATTACATCATAGTGAACAGGCCAAGGTTTTCTTGGAACAGTAAATTGCATAAAATTAATGTTTGATCTCCATTTTTGTTCTATGGTAACAAATGGAGGTGTGCAAATACTTTTGTTTATCTTTCAACTTGAAGCTGTACTCGTATTACAAGGAATGTTAAAGACTCGACAAGAAATTCAGAGAAATTTTCCCAAAATTCCGAAAATGTAAAAATGAGATTTTATTCTACACTCTATACTCATATAAAAAAGTTAGCCGAAAACAGCCAACACTGTCTGCTACATATTAGTAGTTAATTTTACTGCTATTGTAGCAGTAGTTTTGCTATTACAGCAATAGTACTGCATTTTCCGAGTAGCAGGCTTACTGCTGAAAAGTCAGTTGTTTGCTGAAAATGACTGCTACTGAATTATGAAAGGGATGTTCAAAGAAACAATAAAAGTGTTCTAAGTTCGGATGGGTCGAATCTTGAGAACCTACAAAAAAAAAGTGTTTACAAAATCAATTTAGTTGAAGCTCTTCATGTTATTCTACACACCAAACTTCTCTCAAACCAGCAAAAGTTAAAGCTTCTAGGAACCGAGCAATGATGATCAAGAGACCGGATTAGATGACAGCTGTATCTGATTTAGAACGTATTTGACACAGTTGTTGAATAACATAACGAAATACCATTTACAGAACTTCAGCCAAATTGTAAGGGTCCAAGAAGTCTAATGGGGAGATCCGCTCATATGGGAGCTGTATCAGGTTGTAGACCAATTCGTACTTGGCACAGTTTTTATACCCTCCACCATAGGATGGATACATACTAATTTCGTCATTCTGTTTGTAACTCCTCGAAATATTTGTCTAAGACCCCACAAGGTACATAAATTCTTGATCGTCATGACATTTTAAGTCGAACTAGCCATGTCCTTCCGTCTATCCGTCCGTCTGTCCGTCCGTCCGTCAGTACGTCTGTCGAAATTACGCTAACTTTCGAAGGACTAAAGCTAGCCGCTTGAAATTTTGCAAAATACTTTTTATTAGTGTAGGTCGGTTGGGATTGTAAATGGGCCAAATCGGTCCACGTTTTTATATAGCTGCCATATAATCCGATGTGGGGTCTTGACTTCTTGAGCCTTTAGAGGCGCACTTCTTATCCGATTCTATTGAAATTTTGCACGTGGTGTTTCGACATCGCTTCCAACAACTACGCTAAGAATGGTTTACATCGGTCCATGTTTTGATATAGCTGCCATATAAACCGATCTTGGGTCTTGACTTCTTGAGCCTCTAGTGGGCGCAATTCTCGTCCGATTTTATTGAAATTTTGCACGTGGTGTTTTGACATCACTTCCAACAACTACGCTACGTATGGCTTACATCGGTCCATGTTTTGATATAGCTGCGATATAAACCGATCTTGGGTCTTGACTTCTTGAGCCACTAGAGGACGCAATTCTTATCCGATTCTATTGAAATTTTGAACGTGGTGTTTTGGTATCACTTCCAAGAACTACGCTTAGTATAGTTTTAATCGGTCCATGTTTTTATATAGCTGCCATATAAACCGATCTGGGGTCTTGACTTCTTGAGCCTCTAGAGGGCGCAATTCTTATCCGATTATATTGAAATTTTGAACGTGGTGTTTTATTAGCACTTCCAACAACTACGCTAAGTATGGTGTACATCGGTCTATGTTTTGATATAGCTGCCATATAAACCGATCTTGGGTCTTGACTTCTTGAGCCACTAGAGGGCGCAATTCTCGTGCCATTTTATTGAAATTTTGCACTAAGTGTTTTATTAGCACTTCCAACAACTACGTTATGTATGGTGTACATCGGTCCATGTTTAGATATAGCTGACATATAAACCGATCTCGGGTCTTGACTTCTTGAGCCTCTAGAGGGCGCACTTCTCATCCGATTTAACTGAAATTTTGCACGTAGTGTTTTGGTATCACTCTCAATAACTGTGCTAAGTATGATTCAAATCGGTTCATAATCTGGTATAGCTGTCATATAAACCGATCTTGGGTCTTGACTTCTTGAGCCAATAGAGCACGCAATTCTCATCCGATTTGGCTGAAATTTTGCATGAGGTGTTTTGTTATGACTTCCAATAACTGTGCTAAGTATGGCGTAAATCGGTCTAGAACCTGATATAGCTGCCATATAAACTGATCTGGGATCTTGACTTCTTGAACCTCTAGAGGGCGCAATTCTCATCCGATTTGCCTGAAATTTTGTACAACGGCTTCTCCCATGGCCATCAATATACGCGTCTAATATAGTCTGAATCGATCAATTGCTTGATACAGCTCCCATATAAACCTATCTCCCGATTTTGCCTCTTCAGCCCCTACAAGGCTCAATTCTTATCCGAATGAACTGAAATATTACACAGTGACTTCTACAATGTTCAGCATTCATTAATGGTCCGAATCGGACTATAACTTGATATAGCTCCAATAGCATAACAGTTCTTATTCAATATTCTATGTTTGTCTAGAAAGAGATACCGAACATAGAACTCGACAAATGCGATCAATGGTGGAGGGTATATAAGATTCGGCCCGGCCGAACTTAGCACGCTCTTATTTGTTTAAATTTGGGAAGGACGAACTTAGAAAGTTCTTTAGTTGTATGTTCTAATTTTAATCCCAGCAACAGGCGAGAAGACCCAGGGTCTTGCCCAGGTATTAGAGCAGACTAGCTTGCAAGACTATGAACTATCTCTTGTATGACCTTGTATAGCCATATTTATACACCCTACAACATTGCTATGTTACAGGTTGAGAAGAAGTAGAATTGTGCCCACCCTTTTTATATACGGATCGACTATGAATAACGACACATTTTTCTGTTCGTCTTTTAGCAAAATCTTGAATTTTCTTACAATTTAAATCCATATAATGAAAATTGCTACAAGGAGACATTTACAACGCTTATTATCCTTGAGTTCATATAGAGCGTAAGTATATTCCCCACCAGAAAAATAAGATGAAATTAAAATGCTCCATAAAAAGAAAATTATATGTCAGTGCATTACCAACGTTAATGCTGTTAATGTAAAATAACTCGAAGCTTTGAATGTGGGGCTCTGAGAAAACTTGCATAATTAAATCCTTGACCTTTTTTTCTGAATTAAAGCAAACTAGAATATACAAAGCAAGAGGATGTAACAAAAGTGGAAAATAAATTCAATACAAGGCACTCTGCTACATATACGCCAAAAGAAGATAAAGGAACCAGAACAGAAAACTATCGTAGAAAATGTGAACTGTATTCAAACATCCATTTGGGACAACACCAATAATGGCTATATTGCAGGCCATATCAGACAGCATAGTTGTAAGCTTGAAACTATGGGCTATTGTAACAGATGGATGCTACTTTGCCTTTGGGAGGGGGCGATCAACTGCCACCACCACTACCATGACACACTGCCGCTATTTCACTATCTACAGAGCTATAAACAACACCCGCAATACCAAACAGCAGTGGCAGTGGCAGCGTTCTAGTATCAGTCTAACTATGGAATTATGCAAACAAACAAAAATTTGCATTTTTATTTCCACTTTTACTGGTCATAATAACAACCCAAAGAGGGGTGAGGGAGCAGAAGCAGCTTTCACATTTCCCTTCAAAAAAAAAGAAGAAAAATACTGACAACAACAGCAGCATTACCAATGCCATCACCATCACTAACACCATTATCAGGGCCACCCCTTACTGACCAGTGTTGCCTCTTAAATAGTTTTTAAATTCAAGATTTCATTGAATTTTTATAGATTTTTTTTTAAACTGAAAATTTTGAAATAATGTTGTCTTAACTCACGATTTTGAAACTTGGATATTTTAAATAGATAACAAGTAAAAGGGCTTTAAGTTTGGACGGCCGAATTTTGGACACCCACCACCTTGGATACATGTGTATTAACCACCTTTCGCCATTATACAGTGACAAATGCTTCATTTATGAACCCATAGCAGCTATATCTAAATAAAGTCCGATCTCCATCGGTAAATATTCTCCTTCTTATACTCCAAGACTGTTCGTGACCTTATCGTCCTGGTTTTTATTGCCCTTATGGGAATTTTTCTGTCCTTAAAGATGTTCACACTAGATGTTCTCGCGTTAACACCACACCACCTCACGCATTCCGTGATCAAGCGGATCTTTACCCGCAAGACTGTATTATGGTCAGGCGGTCTAAAACAGATCTCAGTCCCTGGGGTTTCAATGTAGGCCCACTCTGTCCTAAAGCTTTGATCCATCCGTGTAACATGATCTTCCAGATGGCAATACTAGGGTTCCGTCAATCCAAAACTGTGCCGCTGGCAGCAGTGCCTCACAGTCGACCTCAAGATTGATCTCAGATATGCGATCGTAAACCTATACCCCTCTTCCAGGTTGCCTTTCGTCGCCTCGATTATACCGCGATGGTATGAGCTGCTCCAATCCTTAATCCATTCTCCCATCGCCTTAAGTCTCATAGCCGCAGTGGCTGCCTCACACTTAATCTGTATGTCAATGGGTCGCTGGCAGCAGTGCCTCACAGTCGACCTTAAGATTTATCTCAGATATCCGATCGGAAACCTGTTCCCCTCTTTACAGGTTGCCTTTCGTCGCCTCGATTATACCGCTATGGTATGAGCTGCTCCCATCTTTCATCCATTCTTCCATCGCCTTAAATCTCTAGCCCCAGTGGCTGCCTCACACTTAATCTGTATGTCAATGGGTCGGATATCTAGAATAGTCTCCAGTGCCCTAGAGGGCGTGGTCCTCATCGCTCCGCCTATGCCAAGACAACATGTTCCCTGAACCTGTTGTATGGTCCTTATGTCGAACTTTTTCTCCATAGCAGTCCACCAAACTACTGTGGCGTAAGTAAGTATTGGTCTAATCACGCTCATGTAGAGCCAGTGGTTTATCTTAGGATTCAAGCCTCATTTAGAAACTAACGCCCGTCTACATAGTGCCCAACATCTGTGAGCCTTCTCAGTACGCTCCTGAATGTGACACCTCCAATTAATTTTCCTGCCCAAGATCACACCTAAGTATTTGACCTTAATCTCTTAAAGAAATTTTTGTCTAGATTGAGTTTTATTAAACCCGGCCGATACGGGAAAACTATGAACACCACACAGGCTGGAACTTTGAGCTCCGACTTGTGTGGTGTCCATCGTTATTACAGGAAGCTTTGCGTTCACAGGTTGCGGATGGTGGAAAGCTCCGGAGTAGCTGCAAATGCGGCCGTGGACAGTCAGCGAATTTCGAGAGGAGAGTCTCAGTGGAAGTCAGGTGGCACTGGCTCTTAATTAAAAATTGAATGCCATTGGTAATCGAGATGACAAGGCGAGTTATTGGCGCCTTCAAATAACCAATGGCCAACATCAGCGTCTGTTTCCAGGTTAGGGGCAGATGGCGGCGAGCGTCGCATCTTGGAGCAAGCGGCTCGCCACAACGAGGGATACGTGTGCAATCCCACAAAACCCATGCAGTAACACGCCCCCGGAAAACTGAGAACTACTATGAAAGACAAAGGAATAGTAAAAACGGGTCTGAAGGCCATAAAAGCATTATTTTTATCCAATTTTTGTGAAATTTGAAACAGGGAGTAGTTGTAGGCCACCCGCCATCCGATTTAAGGATCTGAAGCTCATAAAAGCTTCATTTATTCCCCGATTTTATTGAAATTTTATATACAAAATTCAAAGTGGCTTATTTAAAAGACCCTTTAATGTCCGTGCCGAATTTGGGTGCAATTTTCATCGGATTGCGACGAAAGGGGTTATACGCTACTGTGGCATCACAGTGGACTTGAAATTGTCCAAGTGAGTCTACAAAGCACAGCCACTTTTACAACAATCTCGGAAACTTCATTTCCAAACTGTGGCAACACTGTCTGTTACCAGGCTACTGTGGCTACTCAATCAATCTTTGTGCTTTGAGGGATGTTGGAGTCTCCCACTACATGTAAGCCTCATCTTCTTAGTCTGCCCATTGTACAAATACTACGAGTAAGTTACAAGTGAACATGATGGCACATGCTGCTGGCCAACCCAAAGGAGTAGAAGATGAAGATTTTATTGGGAACACAAATTTTTCAGAAAGAATGACCCAATATTTTGGCTTATTATGCACAAATATATACGACAATAATGGGTATGAGTTGATGTTTACCATGAAAATGAAAAATTAGAAGGACAAAGGACACAACAGAGGGATGGAGGGCTAAAGCAATAGAGCAAACAAGAATTCAAATCAATCTTCGTAAATCATGATGTTTGTAATTTGAAGCAACGTCAGGATAATGCCATTAAGGGCGAATGTAATCATAAGCATTAAATTTAAGCATCCATCTACAAAGTTTGCATCTAAGTACTTTGTACCTTAAAATGACACTCATACACTCACACAGCAATAGTAGGCACAAGGACCAACAACGCTTTGTTTGGTGAGGGGAGGTTTTCAAAAGACCTACCGCATACCCTTATGAAATGAATGGCAATGTAAATGTTTATCATTCAGTTTAAAAAATATTCCAAAATAGTGAGGGTGTGTAAGTGCGTAATCCGAAGCCATCTAACACTACAATAGTATTGAGTTTTTTGAACTCAAATACATGAAATATATGAAATAGAGTATGGGGGATCCATTTTCAAGAGAAAAGGCATATTTGCCACCCATAAAAGGTATGGCTAAAAACTGATGAAACCATATCAATATTTAGTAAGGCCAGTGATTGGCAAAGTAATACTTGGAAGCATGATTTCTAAGCCCGTGGATTTATATTTTCGTGTACGTGCACCATAATTAGCAATAGTGTGTAGTTTGCATTTGCCCATCGGTGGTTTAGACCAACAAAAACTCAATTAAATTTTTTTCACTTTTTATACCCACCACCGAAGGATGGGGGTATATTCATTTTGTCATTCCGTTTGCAACACATCGAAATATCCATTTCCGACCCTATAAAGTATATATATTCTTGATCAGCGTAAAAATCTAAGACGATCTAGACATGTCCGTCCGTCTGTCCGTCTGTCTGTTGAAATCACGCTACAGTCTTTAAAAATAGAGATATTGAGCTGAAATTTTGCACAGATTCTTTTTTTGTCCATAAGCAGGTTAAGTTCGAAGATGGGCTATATCGGACTATATCTTGATATAGCCCCCATATAGACCGATCCGCCGATTTAGGGTCTTAGGCCAATAAAAGTCACATTTATTATCCGATTTTGCTGAAATTTGGGACAGTGAGTTGTGTTAGGCGCCTCGACATCCTTTGGCAATTTGGCTCAGATCGGTCCAGATTTGGATATAGCTGCCATATAGACCGATCTTGGGTCTTGACTTCTTGAGCAATTCTTATCCGATTGGAATGGAATTTCGCACGACGTGTTTTGTTATGATACCCAACAACTGTGCCAAGTATGGTTTATATCGGTCCATAACCTGATATAGCTGCCATATAAACCGATCTTGGGTCTTGACTTCTTGAGCCTCTAGAGGGCACAATTATTATCCGATTTTAATGAATTTTTGCACGAAGTATTTCGTTATGATATCCAACAACTGTGCCAAGTATGGTTCAAATCGGTTTATAACCTGATATAGCTGTCATATAAACCGATCTTGGGTCTTGACTTCTTGAGCCTCTAGAGTGCGCAATTCTTATCGGATTGGAATGAAATTTTGCACGACGTGTTTTGTTATGATATCCAACAACTGTGCCAAGAATGGTTCAAATTGGTCCATAACCTGATATAGCTGTCATATAAACCGATCTTGGGTCTTGACTTCTTGAGCCTCTAGAGGGCGCAATTCTTATCCGATTTGAATGAAATTTTGCATGACGTATTTTATTCTTACTCTCAACAACTGTGGTATGCTAGGTTCAAATCGGTTCATAACCTGATATAGCTGCCATGTAAACCGATCTGGGATCTTGACTTCTTGAGCCTCTAGAGGTCGCAATTATTATCCGATTTGCCTGAAATTTTGTACGACGGATCCTCTCATGACCATGAACGTACGTGTTTATTATGGTCTGAATCTGTCAATAGCCTCATACAGTTCCCATATAAATCGATCTCTCTATTTCATTTCTAGAGCCCCCAAAGGACGCAATTCTTATTCGAA
This sequence comes from Stomoxys calcitrans, assembly GCF_963082655.1. Lineage (NCBI taxonomy): Eukaryota > Metazoa > Arthropoda > Insecta > Diptera > Muscidae > Stomoxys > Stomoxys calcitrans. The sequence continues at coordinate 203,954,444 of NC_081553.1, forward strand.
TTTGCTGACATTTTACACAGGTCTCTAACATATAATATAATTGTGGTCCAAACCGGACCATATCTTGATATCGCTCTAATAGTAGAGCAATTCTTTCCTTTTATCCTTTTTTGCCTAAAAAGAGATACCGGGAAAAGAACTCGACAAATTCGATCCATGGTGGAGGATATGTAAGATTCGGCCCGGCCGAACTTAGCACGCTTTTACTTGTTTTTTAATTCCTTTTTTTTGGGTAGGATAGTGAGAGTGGAATTGCCCTCTAGCACATCCTTTCATTTGAGTACAGTACATTCTCGGTCGTCCCATATGACAGTTTGGTGTTGTTTTTATTGCTAGACAATTTATTTGGTTATTGGCTGGACGGCTGAACTTTGGGGGCGTCCCCCAGTTTATTTATCCTCAAATTTTTTTTTTTAAATTTCGTGTTTTTGGGTACCATAAGGTGGCATACAAATATTGAGACCCTTGACATACTTCTTAAATAGGTGCACCCTTCTCCGAGATCTGGCGCTTTTGAAAAAGGGGGTGGACCTTACTTCCCATCCTGGTTTAAAGTCATAACAGAACACTCCATGCAATATTTCAGCTCAATCGGATAACAAATGTGGCTTCTAAAAATTCAACATGTCAAATCGGGAGATCGTTTTATATGAAAGCTATATCAGGTTATAAACCGGTTTCGACTATACTTTGCACGATCATTAAAAATTGTAACAGAACACTTTGCTTTACTTTAATTGGCTATGACAGAATATTTGTTCCACTAGCCGAGCGTAGAATAGCGTTCCAAGCGCCTCGATCTTCTGCGCTCATTCTAAAATCTCTGACACCAAGTTTCGAGGTGTCTCCCACTACTTGAACCATCAGGCTTTTGGCCTTTCCGGTTTGCGTGTACTACACTGTTTGCCTTCAAAAGACTTCTTTGCTGGTGCTTCTTCATCCATTCTGACAACATGACCTAGCCAACGCAGCCGTTGTATTTTGATGCGTGTAACTATGCTATCGTCGTCATACAGCTCGTGGTTCATACGTCGCCTACATTCTCCATTAACGAAAACTGGTCCATATACTTTACGAAGAATCTTTCTCTCAAATACTCCAAGCACTGCCTCATCTGCTTTCACAAGTACCCATGCTTCAGAATCATATAACAGCACGGGTAGTATCAATGTCTTGTATAGTGTAATCTTCGTCTGTCGAGAGGTGGCCTTGTTTCTAAACTGCTTACCGCTTAGTCCAAAGTAGCATCTGTTTGCCAGTATTATTCTTCGCTTAATCTCAAAACTGGTGTCATTCGTTTCGGTCACGGCGGTGCCGAGGTAGATAAAGTTATTGACTATCTCAAAGTTGTGGTTCCCAACTTTCTCAATTTTCTTTATCTGCTCGGTTGTGCAAGGCTTTTTGGGAGTTGAAACCATCCATTTCGTCTTATCTCCATTTACTGCCAGACCCATTTTCACTGACTTACTTTCGATACTTTCAAAGGCTGCAGTTACTACTTCTGGTGACCGACCTATGATATCGATGTCGATGTCGTCAGTGTGTTCTCTTGTGATTAGAGTGCCATATCTATTCACATCTGCATCTCGTATAATCTTCTCCCGCAAGATATTAAAGAGATCACACGATAGGCTGGTTCCTTGTCTGAAACCACGTTTGGTATTAAATGGTTCGGAGAGATTCTTTCCTAATCTTACTGAGGAACTCATATCAGCAAGAGTCATCCTGCAGAGTCTTAATAATTTTGCAGGGATTCCAAACTCAGACATGACTTGAAATACCTCTGAACGTATCGAAGGCGGCTTCGTAGTCAACAAAGAGATGGTATGTGTTGATTTGTCCTTCTCGGGTCTTTTCCAGGATTTGGCGTAGTACGAATATCTGATCTACGGTGGATTTATCAGGTCTATAGCCGCATTTATAGGACCCAATTATCTCATTGACTTGAGGTTTTTATCTTTCACACAGTACGCTCGAGAGTATCTTGTATGCGATGGGGAGGAGACTTATTCCTTTGTAGTTGGCACATTCCGTCTTGTCTCCTTTCTTGTGTACGGGACATAGTATGCTGAGGTTCCAATCAACGGGTATGCGTTCTTCTAGCCAGATTGCGCAGATATACTATATCAGCGTGTCGCCTCCGGTGTTAAATAGTTCAGGGGGTAACCCGTCGGCTCCTGCTGCCTTGTTGATCTTTAGTCGGGTAACAGAATACTATCTGTCAAATTTCCTACCAATCAGATAATTATTGCAACTTCTAGAGGATACATCCAAATGGGATAATTATTGCAATTTCTGGGAGATAAATCCAAATCTGAGCCGATATGGCCGATTTGTAAACCCCAACGATCAATAAGAACAATATGTGTGATTTCCATAGACGGACAGACAAACATATACGGCCACAGATCAATATTTCGAGATGTTACAAACGTTATAACAAGATTACTATGAGGGTCATCGTATAGTTGTGGATATAAAAAGCCTTGAATTTTAAACAATTTTATAGTGGATACCCATCTCTGCTAACGATACATCTCTTACGTGTTTAGATTTCTTTTCAGAGTTAAAAAGAAAAATCCAAAAAGCGCTGCAATTTCAAATGATAAGCGTCTGCATTTTCCTTTGAAAACAGCAAAGAAACCTAACATAAACCTGAGATAATTATACCAAATAACACCCTCCGCCCCCCAAAGACATGTTCTCATTTTGTTTGTGACTGGCTGCCAAAATCAAACATTCTGTCTCATGACGAAATCTGTGTCAAGTAAACATTGTCGAGGAGTTGGGGTAGTTTTAAATTTAAATTCTGCGGCATTCGCGTCGGAACTTCCGTTTCGTGGAAGCGATGAGCGTTGGAAGCAAATCGTGTCAAAGAATGTAATAAAATTTAATAAACAAATATTTTACGCAAACATGTTATGGATGATACACACACACACACACACATACAAACGTGAACAAACATAACAAAAACCCCCAAAAAAAAAAACATAACACAAACTGGCTCTCACCTACACACAAACGCAGATACACTTAAGCGTTCAACACACACAGAGATACATATTTATAATAGCTATATATAGCCAAGGGTGTGTGCCACGTAGATGTAGACTAATACGAGTATGTATGTATATGTATGTATTGTACATACATGTACTTAGTATAAAGTTGGAAAAATGTTGGATGTATGTTAAAAGCATGAAAGAGATAGATAACTAGAGAGCGTTAGAAGCAAGTGGAGTAGGGAGAGAGAGAAGAGAGAGAGAAACATGAAACAAGCATAAAACCGGATGAAATTCAATTAATTTGCATGTTTAATGTAATCATTTCCGTTTTCGGTTTTATACCATCACAAATTTACCAACAACAACACCCTTAACACTCGTTCACTTATACAACTATGTTCAGATGTATGTAAAACAACATGAAGTTAGATATGTTAACATTGATGTGAGTGTGGGTTTGTGCCTGTTTCAGAGTCTAACTATAGATGTGGGTGTGCGTGTTTAAGTGTATTAGACTACCTCGCAATAGTATGAAATAAGGAAATAAGAACTCCCCCTAAAAATCAGCAACGGCTTAAAGTGATTTCCACTTAAAGTTAACTAAAATTTTAACAAATTAATTAACTCAGACCAACAAGAGCAGTAGAGGAAGCGAACGAAGAGGGGTAGCAAAAGCATTATGCAAATGCCGTAGCTTAAAATATTTCCATGCAATTTACCTCCATGTAAATATGTCAAAACATACCGGAAGGAGTATGGTTAGTTTTTAGATTTCTTTCATTAGTGGTTCTGGTTTTTGGCAGGGAAAAAATTCAACATTTCCGAGAAAAAAAAAATTCTCATTATATTTCCATACTTGCCAAAGTAAATGTGATAAATGAAATTTTTTAATTGGAATTTCATGGAATGCTATACTAACCCAAGCTTATGAAAAGCCGGAGGGAACTAAAAGCAAAACAAATAAAAACGTGTTAAGTTCGGCCGTGCCGAACTTTGGATACCCACCATCATGGATATATTAATCATGCTATTGGGTTGCCCAAAAAGTAATTGCGGATTTTTCATATAGTCGGCGTTGACAAATTTTTCACAGCTTGTGACTCTGTAATTGCATTCTTTCTTCTTTCAGTTATCAGCTGTTACTTTTAGCTTGCTTTAGAAAAAAAGTGTAAACAAGTAAAAAGGCGTTAAGTTCGGCCGGGCCGAACTTTCGATACCCACCACCTCGGGAATATATGTAAATCATCTTTCATCAAAATCCGGTGAAAATTGTATACCTAGTTATATCAAAATATGCTCCGATTTGGACCAAATACTCATAAGTACAAGTCATTGTTCAATTGTGTATAACAAAATATTGGTCTTTTAAGTAGCTTTATCTAAAAATAAACTGATCTGAGCTACACATGACACGGATTTCGAAAAGCCTAACATAAGCAACTGTGTCAAATTTCAGTGAAATCGGATTATAAATGCACCTTTTATGGGGCCAAAACTTTAAATCCAGATATCGGTCTATATGGCAGCTATATCCAAATTTGAACCGATTTGGCCCAAGTATCAGAAAAATGTCGAAGGGCCTAACTTAACTCACTGTCCCAAATTTCGGCGAAATCGGACAATAAATGCGCCTTTTATGGACCCAAAACCTTATATCGAGAGATCGGTCTATATGGCAGCTATATTCAAATCTGGACTGATCTGGGCCATATTGCAGAAGGAAGTCGAAGGGCTTAACCTAACTCACTGTCCAGAATTTCGGCGACATCGGAAAATAAATGCACCTTTTAAGGGCCCAAAACCTTAAATAGAGAGATCGGTCTATATGGCAGCTATATCCAAATCTTAACCGATCTTTAGCATATTGCAGGATTCTGTCGGGGGGCTTAACTTAACTCACTGTCCCAAATTTCGGCGAGATCGGACAATAAATGAGCATTTCATGGGCCCAAAACCTTAAATCGAGAGATCGGTCTATATGGCAGCTACATTTAAAACTGGACCGATCTGCACCAAATTGATGAGGGATATCAACGGGACTAACACATTTTACTGTCCCAAATTTCAGCAAAATCGGATAATAAATGTGGCTTTTATGGGCATAAGACCCTAAATCGGAGGATCGGTCTATATGGCAGCTATATCCAAATCTGGACCGATCTGGGCCAAATTGATGAAAGAAGTCGATGGGCGAAATATAACTCACTGTCCCGAATTTCAGCAAAATCGGATAATAAATGTGGCTTTTATGGGCCTAAGACCCTAAATCGGAGGATCGGTCTATATGGCAGCTATATCCAAATCTGGACCGTTCTGAGCCAAATTGACGAACGATGTTGTAAGGCCTAACGCAACTCACTGTCCCAAATTTCAGCAAAATCGGATAATAAATGTGGCTTTTATGGGCCCAAGACTCTAAATCGGAGGATCGGTCTATATGGCAGCTATATCCAAATCTGGACCGATCTGAACCAAATTGACGAAAGATGTTGAGGGGCATAACACAACTCACTGTCCCGAATTTCAGCGAAATCGGATAATAAATGTAGCTTTTATGGGCCCGAGACCCCAAATCGGAGGATCGGTCTATATGGCAGCTATATCCAAATCTGGACCGATCTGAGCCAAATTGACGAAGGATGTCGAAGGGCCTAACACAACTAACTGTCCCAAATTTCAGCAAAATCGGATAATAAATGTGACTTTTATGGGCCGAAGACCCTAAATCGGAGGATCGGTCTATATGGCAGCTATATCCAAATCCGGACCGATCTGAACCACATTAACGAAGGATGTCGAGGGGCCTAACACAACTCACTGTCCCAAATTTCATCAAAATCGGATAATAAGTGTGGCTTTTATTGGCCTAAGACCCTAAATCGGCGGATCGGTCTATATGGGGGCTATATGAAGATATAGTCCAATATTGCCCATCTTCGAACTTAACCTGCTTATGGACAAAAAAATAACCTGTGCAAAATTTCAGCTCAATATCTCTATTTTTAAAGACTGTAGCGTGATTTCAACAGACAGACGGACAGACGGACGGACATGTCTAGATCGTCTTAGATTTTTACGCTGATCAAGAATATATATACTTTATAGGGTCGGAAATGGATATTTCGATGTGTTGCAAACGGAATGACAAAATGAATATACCCCCATCCTTCGGTGGTGGGTATAAAAAGTATATTTGATTAAAGTTCATTCTAAGTTTTATTAAAAATGCATTTACTTTTTTTTTAAAAATCCGCAATTACTTTTTGGGCAACCAATATTTTAGTATAACTCCAAAACCATATCTATAGCTATATCCAAACAGGGGCTGGTTTCGATCATATTTTATTCAGATCGCGAGTACCAATATACAAGTAACAGTTTCATATACAAGTTACCGTTACAACCGTCCTGGTTGTTATTGCCCTGATAGCCAGTTTACTGTCCGTAAAGAAGTTCACACTCAACGCCCTTTAGTTAACACCAAACCACCTCTCGCATTTCGTGATCGCCTGGAGAACCGTATTATGGTCAGACACTCGAAAACAGATCTCAGTCCCTGGTTTCTCAATGTATAACCCCATGATCACTCTGTCTTCTAGCCTTAATGCATCCATGTAGCATGATCTCCTGATGGCAATACCAGAGTTCTGTCAATCCCAAGCTGTGATCTTCCAGATGGCAATACCAGAGTTCAGTCAATCTCAAATTGTGCCGCTGACAGCAGTGCCTCGCACTCCATTTCAAATGTCAACTCAGATATCCTTAGGGAAACTTCATCCATTCCTTCCAGGTTTCCCATAGTCGCCTCGAATGTAACGCAACGATGTTACCTGCTCTTATTCGCTATCGATTCTCCCATCGCACTGTGGGATAGAATCGAAAAAAAGGCAAAAACATTTCATTTGAGAACGGATGAAGATAACTCATCGAAATTTTGAACTGTTTTAAACCAGTGGAGATATTTTATACCTCAAGAGGACTACCCAGCATCCACTGGCTGTACAGGAGCGTGATTAGACCAATACTTAATAGTTACACCTTGAGGTCGAGTGCGAGGCACTGCTGCCAGCGGCACACTCTTGGAATGACTGAACTCTAGTACTGCCATCTGGAAGATCATGTTACACGGATGGATCAAAGTTGGAGGACAAAGTGGGTGGGAGGACGGTCCTGCAGGCGGAGATCTCGCCGATAAGCGAATGCGTGAGGACGTCGAGTGTGATCATCTTTACGGACAGTAAAATTGCCATAAGGGCAATAACAACCAAGAGGGTAAGGTCACTAACAGTTTTGCAGCGTAAGAAGGAGATTAACGCCTTTTATGAGAATGGCAAAATCCGCATCGTTTTGATGCCGGGTCATAACGGCAGACGATTTGGCAGTGAAGGCCAGAGAACTGCCGTCAATAAACTTGGTTAACCCCAAGCCTTACGAGTCGACGCAGTCCGATTTAAAGGCGTGAGCGTAAAACGCGCATGTAACACTGTGGAACAGCGAAACAGTCGGTAAAATGGCAAAAATCCTAAGGGGTGTTTCGTATTTTTTCTGATGGTCTCGCCAGGATTCGAACCCAGGCGATCAGCGTCATAGGCGTACATGCTAACCTCTGCGCTACGGTGGCCTCTCTATAACTCTATATAAAAATCGATCCAATTTGAGGACTTGAGGCCCTGGAAGCCGCAACTTTTTCCTAATTGGTTTAAAGTACGGTCTAAATCGATCTTTAACTCTCATATCAACCGATCTCTCGATCATCTTTATTCGGTTCCTAGAAGCTTAAATTTTTGCTGGTTCAACAGAAGTTTGGTATGTAGAATAAAATAAGTTTGTATACATTTTTAGCAGAATCCGTGGTGATGGGTTCCCAAGATTCATCCCGCCTAAACTTAGCACGCTTTTGCTTGTTTTGTACGGGCTTAGGTGTATGTCCATAGTGTCATGGGGCGTATTAATATCTGCACCCTATTTTCAACCTAACCTTATCTAATCTTTACTCGGCTGTAGAAGACCCCTATACAGTCTTTCGGAATATGGTGATGATTGGTTCATATATGATACACCAATTCCTGATGGTGCTGATAAGATTATGGTCTGTATTTTACCAATCAACGAAACGCTTCAACCAGTTGTGTGATATATGTTTGTTTCCATGTTTTTTGAGACACTGGCCCCTATTTTATCTTGAAGGCAGTATCTTATATATAAAAATCAAATTGTGTTTGTTTGCAGGTTTGTTTGTTTGTTTGTGTGTTCCTTATAGTCTCAGAAACGATTGAACCGATTTTCTTGAAATTTTCACAAATGGTACATATTGACCCCGTGGTGAAAATAGGGTACTGCGTTTTTTGATATTTGAAGGGGGGGCGGACCCTCCCCCTTACCCTAATATTCAGAAACGCCAGATCTCGTAGATGGTTGGTGCGATTTAAGCGAAATTTTGTGTGCTCTCATATAGTACCCTAAAAAAAAAAATTTGGTATCCAAGTTTCGGATGGGGTACCTAGGGGGGCTACCCCACCCCAAAAACCCACCAAACATATATTTAGAACAAACACGACAATATGGGACCCATATGAAAGGTATTTAGGATACGAAAACATATCTGATATGAAATTGTCGGACCAAATGCTCGGGGACCACCACAAGCCCCAAAACGCCCCTAAATCGGACATATTTACCGATCATGGCAATATGGGACTCAAATGAAAGGTATTTGCGAGTAGAATACGAATCTGATATTCAGATGAGGGACCACGTTTCTGGGGGTCCACCCCTTCCCCAAAACACCCCCCAACACTGGACTTATTTACTGACCATGGGATTATGGGGCTTAAATAAAAGGTATTTGAGTGTAGAATTAGAATCTGATATCAAAATATTAGATCAAGTGTTTTGGGGGGCCGCCTCACCCCAAAAACCTCCCCCAAAGGGGACACATTTACGACAATAGCCACATGGGTCTCAAATGAAAGGTCTTTGGGAGTAAAGCACAAATCTGATATCAATATTCGGGAAAAGTGTCTATGGGGCCACCCCCACCTCCACAACACCCCTAAATCGGACATATTTACCGATAATGGCAATATGGGACTCAAATGAAATGTATTTGCGAGTAGAATACGAATCTGATATCCAAATGTGGGACCACGTTTCTGGGGGTCCACCCCTTGCCCAAACAACAGCCCAAACAGGACTTAATTACTAACCATGGGAATATGGGGCTTAAATATTGGGTTGCCCAAAAAGTAATTGCGGATTTTTCATATAGTCGGCGTTGACAAATTTTTTCACAGCTTGTGACTCTGTAATTGCATTCTTTCTTCTGTCAGTTATCAACTGTTACTTTTAGCTTGCTTTAGAAAAAAAGTGTAAAAAAAGTATATTTGATTAAAGTTCATTCTAAGTATTATTAAAAATGCATTTACTTTCTTTTAAAAAATCCGCAATTACTTTTTGGGCAAACATTTAAGTCCCATATTCCCTAATAATTTGTGCCGAAGGGGACAAATCTACGACCATAGCAATATGGGGCTCAAACGAAAGGTCTTTGGGAGTAAAGCACGACTTTGATATCAATATTCGGGAAAAGTGTCTATGGGGCCACGCCACCCCCCAACACCACCCAAATAGTAAGTATTTTCTGACTATTGCAATATGAGGCTCTAATAAGAGGGGTTTTAAAGTGGAGCACGAATCCGATATATATTTTCAAGGCCAACTCACTGAGTGGCCGCCCATCCCCCAAAACACCCCCCAAGCCGGTCATGTTTGCCGACTATGGAAATATGGGGCACTAATTAAAGGTATGTGTAAGTAGACCACGTATCTGATATCAATATTAAAGGCCAACTGTCTAGCGGACGTCCCACCACCATAACAACCCCCCAATTAAGATGTATGTGCTCACCAAGACAATTTGGGTCTTAAAAAGAGTGGAACTAAATATTCATAGTTTTTAGGGCCAATACCCCAAACCGGACATATTTGCTGACTTTTGCAATAAGGAGTTTAAATTGAGATTAGAAAACGAATTTGATATCCAATTTTGAGGGCGATGGCAATATGGGGTTCAAATAAATGATATATAGATATGTGAGAATAGAGCACGATGCTGATATATTTTCCGGGCTTGGTGTTTGGGGGACCATCCCAATTCCCAAAACACCCCTAAATCGGGCATATTGACCTACCATGACAATGTGGGGCTTAAATGAAAGATATTGGGTGGTAGAGCAAGAATTGATACCCATTTTCTGGACCAATTTTTTGGGTGTTTACCCCTTTTCCAAAATACCCCACAAACAGCAATTTTTTAGTGACCATCGCAATATGGGGCTCAAATAGAGGTATTTGGGAGTAGAATACGAATTTGATATCCAAATGTAGGACCATGTATTAAGGGCATCATCCCTTTCCCAAAACACCCCCAAACGTTAAAAATTTTTCGACCATGCCAATATGTGGCTCAAATGAAAAGTATTTGAGAATAGAAAACGAATTTGATAACCTATTTTGGGGCCATGTGTTGGGGTGACGCCTCATTCTGTAAACTCCTCTAAAACCAATGGCAATATGGGGTTCAAATAAATGGTATTTGAGAGAAGAGTACGATGCTTATATTTTTTGAAGGCCACGTATCTGGGGGACCACATGTCCCCCGAAAACACCCCGAAATCAGACATCGTGAGAATATCGGGCTGAAATGAAGTACTTTAAGAATGGAGTACACCTTACACCCAAACTTAAATTCGTGGACCAATTAAGATCATATGGGATTCAGTTAAAGGCACTTATATTGTTAAACTGTTAGTCAAGCGATATACTATTTTCGTAGCATGGTATTTCACTAAAAGATCTTTAATTGTTGAAAATAAATATTCCAAGGAAACTTTTGTTCCATACAAAGTAAAAGAAGGCGCAGCGGAGCGGGCCCGGGTCAGCTAGTATATAAATAAATGCGACCTGTACCTTGATCACAAGAATACATGGACAGACAGACAGACGGACATAGCTAAATCGAATCAGGAAGTGATTCTAAGCCGATCGGTATACTTATCAATGGGTCTAGCTCTTCTCCTTCTTAGCGTTGCAAACAAATGCACAAACTTATAATACCCCAGTGGTGGTGTAGGGTATAAATACGATAAGCAAATTAAATAGTGCGATCGGAAAGACAAGTGTTGCTGCTATTGGCACCAATTTAAAAGAGATTTTTAGTCTTTCGTTCCTTTGGATCATACTTTATGATTGGTTTTTGCTAATATGTAGCTAAATATTTTATAGGGTTGCCCAAAAAGTAATTGCGGATTTTTCATATAGTCAGCGTTGACAAATTTTTGCACAGCTTGTGACTCTGTAGTTGCATTCTTTCTTCTGTCAGTTATCAGCTGTTACTTTTAGCTTGCTTTAGAAAAAAAGTGTACAAAAAGTATATTTGATTAAAGTTCATTCTAAGTTTTAATAAAAATGCATTTACTTTCTTTTAAAAAATCCGCAATTACTTTTTGGGCAACCCAATAATAATTACGGTATTCATAAGACCAATATGTTCCATCATTTGGAATCAAAAAAGAACGAAATTTATTCTAATTACCTTAATTACTTTCATAATCAATGTATTAATGATGCTCACCTGCAAGGAGAAAAGAAAACTTTATTTTAAAAATTATTTTTTTATATAAAATTAAAGAACAATGAAATGCTGAAAAGAAGGTTTATAGGAAAAGATGTAGATAAATTTATTTAGGACCAAATAACAAATATTAAATTTTATTAATTCTATAAGAAAAAAATGCATATATTGGTTTGCCCAAAAAGTAATTGCGGATTTTTCATATAGTCGGCGTTGACAAATTTTTTCACAGCTTGTGACTCTATAATTGCATTCTTTCTTCTGTCAGTTATCAGCTGTAACTTTTAGCTTGCTTTGAAAAAAAAGTGTAAAAAAAGTATATTTGATTAAAGTTCATTCTAAGTTTTATTATATTTCTTTTAAAAAATCCGCAATTACTTTTTGGGCAACCCAATATATCTTTTCTTCAATCTTGAAGCATTTCTGTCGGTATATCGGTCATCCGATTTTTCTGTGTTTTTACTGTTAATCCAAGTTCAATGACTCTATTCCGAACTCCATCCTTAGCACTTACCGACATGGCTAATTTGACTCAAAAATCACTTTGCCTTCTTCAGCACAAGTGTTGTGAACTTCCCTTTTTATGGAACTCTAATGTATACAACCAAATTTTAAATTCTATTGACAAAAGTATACCATAAAGCTAAGGTCTTGTAAGCGATGGCCCCTATTCCTTGCATTGGTTCAGAAGGCCAACAGAAACAATCATAGATCGTTGTCTGATTTCTTTTTCTATCTTCTATATGTGAGGGGAAATTAAATTAGAAATGGAAATAAACAACCGTTTCCCATCGACATAGACCGTGATATGCCAACAACAATTCTTGTAATTTTGCAGTTTCACATGGTTGGCATTGATTTGTTTGTATGTGTGAAAAAAAAAATCTGCATATCACACACCATAGGCGAAAGAAACAAATTTTAGGGAAAAGAATTTCAAAACAATGAATCGGAAAAATTGCTACATAAATATAAAATCAATAAAAGCTGATATGGTATTTCAACAATTTTAAAACAACAACAACCGGAACGGAAATAAAAATTGAAATGAACCAAAGTTGTTGTCTAAATGCAACAGATTTATAAGCCGAAAAAGAACAAGGAAAATTGTATGAAATGTTCACTTATGCCAATAGAGAAAAAATTTTTTTTTTGAGAAAATTCCATAGAGATTTTGTCTTTAGAGAAAATTTCATAGAAGTTTTGTCCTTAGAGAAAAAAAAAACTTAGAGAAAAATTAAAAGCTTTCTTTAAAGATTAAACATCATTGAAGTGAACATTTTCTTCGAAGTCAAAAATTTCAATGATGACGGTATTAATTAAAAATACGAGGATCGACACACTCACCTAATCCTTAGACCAGTTCGAGGTCCTTAGACAAACCACATGCTAAGGAATAGATGGTGGGCTACTAGGGAACTAGAGACTATACTGGATATCAGACTTTTAGACATACAGATTAAGTATGAAGCTGCCACAATGGCTATGAGACTTAAGACGATGGGAGAATGGATAGAAGTAGGAGTAGGTCATACCATCCTGCGATAATCAAGGCGAATGTAGCCAAACTGAATGGATTTCAATAAACATCGAATCGGATTCCTGAGACAACACTTGAGGTCGAATGCGAGGCAAAGTTGCCAGCGACATGGTCTTAGATAGAACGCAAGTATAGCCATCTGAAAGTTCATGCAGATTGGATGGAAAGAACAGAATTACGTTTCTGTCCATAATGGTGTTATTTGTCTATCAGGGCTATAATAAAGAGGGCGGTTAGACGGCGGACGGTCCTGAATTGCATGGAGATGAACGACTTCTTTGAGAATGACATGATCCGCTTCGTTCGGTTGCCAGGCAATAGCGGAGTAAGATCGGCTGGGCCGAATCTTATCTGCCCTCCACCATGGATGGCATTTGTCAAGTTCAATGCGCGGTATCTCTTTTTAAGCAAAAAAAATAAAAGAAAAAATTTGCTCTGCTATTAGAGCGATATCAAGATATGGTCCGGTTTGGACCACAATATGTTGGAGACCTGTGTAAAATGTCAGCCAATTCGAATAAGAATTGCGCCCTTTGTTGGCTCAAGAAGTAAAATAGAGAGATCGATTTATATGGGAGCTGTAACGGGCTATAGACCGACTCAGACCATGATAACACGTATGTTGATGATCATGAGAGGATCCGTCGTACAAAATTTCAAGCAAATCGGATAATAATTGCGACCTCTAGAGGTCCAAGAAGTCAAGATCCCAGATCGGTTTATATGAGAGCTATATCAGGTTATGAACCGATTTGAACCTTATTTGACAAAGTTGTTGAAAGTAAGAAGAAAATACGTCATGTAAAATTTCATCCAAATCGGAATTGCGCCCTCTAGAAGCTCAAGAAGTCAAGTCCCCAGATCTGTTTACATGAGAGCTATATCACGTTATGAACCGATTTGAACCATACTCGGCACAGTTGTTGGATATCATAACAGAACACGTCGTGCCAAAATTCATTCAAATCGGATAAGAATTGCGCCCTCTAGAGGCTCAAGAAGTCAAGACCCAAGATCGGTTTATATGGCAGCTATATCAGGTTATGGACCGATTTGAACCATACTCGGCACAGTTGTTGGATATCATAACAGAACACGTCGTGCGAAATTCCATTGCATTCGGATAAGAATTGCGCCCTCTAGAGGCTCAGGCGCCCTCTATATGGCTGCTATATCAGGATATGGACCGATTGGACCTACGATGAAATCTAGTAAGACTTTCATTTTGCATACCTATGAAATATTGAACAGAAGATTTAAGATTTTCTTGCGATAGGACCTATTTTGTGGCTACCACATCCTTAAAAGGCCATATTGGATGAAAGATATGTATGGGATCTATATCTAAATTTGAACCGATTTTAATAAAATTTTGCACACGTATTGGGACGTTACATAAAACACCTCATGATAAGTTTTGTAAAGATCTTCTACAGCCTAAAAGGACTTATCGGATGAAAAATATATATGTGGAAGCTACATCTAAATCTGATCCCATTATAATAAAATTTTTCATACGTATTAGAACGTCAAATAAAATATCTCATACAATGCCATATCGGCTGAAAGATATATATGGGAGCTATATCTATATCTGAACTGATTTTAATGAATGCATGAATGCGCATGTACTGGGACGTTAAATAAAACGCATCTTGCAAAATTTTGTAGACATCGGACGAAAATTGTGGCTGCTACCGCTTTAAAACATATATGGACACATATGGGGATGTTAAATAAAACACCCCAGGCCAAATTTTGTAAGGATCGGACCGAAGTTGTGGCTTCTATAGCCTTAAAAGTCTATATCGGATAAAAAATATATATGGAAGCTATATCTAGATCTGAACCGATTTCGTTCAAAATCAATATTGCTCTTCCTTGGGCTCAAAAAGAGACTTGTGCAAAATTTCATGGCAATCAGACAATAAATGCGATCTGTAACTTGATCACAGGAATACATGTACAGACAGACGGGCAGACGGACAGACGGACATAGCTAAATCGAATCAGTGATCGGTTTCTCATCAATGTGTCTAGCTTTTCTCCTTTTAAGCGATGCAAATAAAGGGTAATTTTTTTGAGGTTAGGATTTTCATGCATTAGTATTTGACAGATCACGTGGGATTTCAGACATGGTGTCAAAGAGAAAGATGCTCAGTATGCTTTGACATTTCATCATGAATAGACTTACTAACGAGCAACGCTTGCAAATCATTGAATTTTATTACCAAAATCAGTGTTCGGTTCGAAATGTGTTGAAATTTTGACAAATTTTGTTCAGCGATGAGGCTCATTTCTGGTTGAATGGCTACGTAAATAAGCAAAATTGCCGCATTTGGAGTGAAGAGCAACCAGAAGCCGTTCAAGAACTGCGCATGCATCTCGAAAAATGCACTGTTTGGTGTGGTTTGTACGCTGGTGGAATCATTGGACCGTATTTTTTCAAAGATGCTGTTGGACGCAACGTTACGGTGAATAAACACATTTCGAACCGAACACTGATTTTGGTAATAAAATTCAATGATTTGCAAGCGTTGCTCGTTAGTAAGTCTATTCATGATGAAATGTCAAAGCATACTGAGCATCTTTCTCTTTGACACCATGTCTGAAATCCCACGTGATCTGTCAAATACTAATGCATGAAAATCCTAACCTCAAAAAAATCACCCTTTATATGGGAGCTACATCCAAATCTGAACCGATTTTCATAGGCTTTGTTTCTAGGCCGAGAAACATGCCTGAAATTGCGACCTATAGTTTGTACACAATTTAACATGGACAGTCGGGCAGACAGACAGGCAGACGGACAGACAGGCAGACGGACAGACAGGCAGACGGACAGACAGGCAGACGGACAGACAGGCAGACGGACAGACAGGCAGACGGACAGACGGACAGACAGGCAGACGTACAGACAGACAGACGGAGAGACAGGCAGACGGACAGACAGGCAGACGGACAGACAGACAGAGGGACAGACTGGCAGACGGACAGACAGGCAGACGGACAGACAGGCAGACGGACAGAGAGACAGACGTCCATATCTAAATCGAATCAGAAAGAGATTCTGAGTAGATCGGTATACTCATCAATAGGTCTATCTCTCTTCCTTTTGAGTGTTACAAACAAATGCACTAAGTTATAATACCCTGTACCACAGTAGTGGTGTAGGGTATAATTACTGCTTGCAGAGGCACAAGAAGTCAAATCGGGAAGTCTTTTTATATGGGAGATATTTTAGGTTATAGACCATACTTTGCAACGTTCAGAGCTAAGGGCCACCTTATGCGGGAGCTATATCCAAATCTATACCGGTATGGCCCTTTGCAATCCCCATTGAACTACATTAAATAAGAAGTGTCTGTGCAAATAGTAAAAGCGGCTAGCCTTACGCTTTTGACCGCTATCGCGATTTTGCAGATGGATGAACGGACATTACTAAATTGACCCAGAATGTCGAGACGAAGAATATAAAGGGTGATTTTGTTAGAGCTATAGGAAAGTTTTTCAAAAAAAAAAAAAAAAAAACACACATACAAAAATCTTTACTCGAATCGATAGTACGATCCATATAATTTATTTTTTTAAGATCATTTCATACAAATGACCGTAATTGCGCCTCAAATGGTCCATCCTCCAAGTCCAATTTTGGCATACCCTTTCCAACATTTCGATCGGTATCCCACGAATATATGCTTCAATGTTGTCTTTCAATGCGTCAGTTAAAGTGGGTTGTCTGTATAGATATGAGCTTTACCATTACCCCACAAAAAATAGTCTAAAGGCGTTAACTCGCACGATCTAGGCGGCCAATTGACCGATCCCGAACATAAAATAAAATTTCCCGAACTTGCCTCTCAATATGTCCATTGTGACGCGCGCTGTGTGGCTTGTGGCACCGTCTTGTTGAAGCCACATGTCATGGAAGTAAAGCTCTTGCATTTCGGAAAAAAAAAGTTGAATATCATCTCACGGTAGCGCTCACCATTCACAGTAAAGTTAAGGTTCACATCATATTTGAAGAAGTACGGTCCAATGATGTCACCAGCCCATAAACCGAACCAAACTGTGACTTTTTCTGGATGCATTGGTAGCTCTTGCAATGCTTCCGACTGAACTTGACTACAAAATCGACAATTCTGCTTATTTATTTAATCATTGAAACAAAAATGAGCTTCATTGCTCAATGAAAGAAGCGCGCGATGAACTTTCTTAACGGAGCATGCATTTTGATAATAAAATTCAATAATTTGCAAGCGTTGTTCGTTTGTAAGCCGATTCATGGTTAAATTATAGACCAAACTGAAGATGTTTGACAGCGAACCAAAACACGAAACATGCTAAAACTGTTTAAATCAGTGTTGCCCAAAAGATAATAGCTAAAAAATCATCCTTTTGTATTTAGGTGTAGGGTGGGTCAACTTTGCCATACTTTAGACCATCCCTACTTGCTTTTATTGATTTGAATAAGTATTACCAATAGTATGAAACTTTCTCTAGATAACTTTATCAATTTAATTTGCCAAATAAGAAAATTCCAAAATTAATTCTTTTACATAATTGCTTTAACTCATTAGAAGGCGTTAGCTTTGGAATTTAAATTTTTAGCTTCTGTTTTATTTCTCTCCCCACCCCACCCCCACGCTCTGTAAATCTCAGAAATAATACCTTTTCAAAGTAAATGATTTATTTCAACAACTTTTAATTATAATGCTTAGAGCGATGCGGCCGTTACTGGTATTGTTTCTTGTGCTTTGGCTGGCACATCACCAGTGTCTTAGTGTCAGGGAGACTCATTTGATACGTTTGCGCCATGATTTTGACACTGCGTGTCGCCTTACTTTGCCACTCCAACTCCCACCCCACCCACCCACCCCATGGCAAATGTAAGAGGATCACATTACTTTTAGTTTACATTGAACTGAGAATTGTTATCACGTCAAAGGCATGTTCCACTCGTAATCCCACACACAAGTTTCTTTCGCGAACGAGCGGTCTATTTGCGTGCCTCATTTCCATAATTTAAGTGTATCATTTTACACAGCCGCGGTGGTTTTTTTTAGGGAGGTAGGCAGGCAGTAGGGCAGGCAGCCAGCCAACGACACAATTGTATTGTCGTGGTGTCCGAACATGGCAACAAGCTGTGATGCTTGTCCTTCCCCCAACCCCTCTCCCCAAGTGACAGCTCCATTCCCTTTATGATACCAAATATAATGCCCTAATGACCTTCCTTTGTTTTATGCCTTACGAATGGCAAAAAATTATGAAAGTTTTTTTCGGTACTTTTTTTTTTGGTTTTGATTATTTTCTTGACACTTTTGTGGGAATTTCATGAGATTCATTATTTCAACCTCCCATGGTGTGGAAAATTGAAAAATGTTCTTGTTTTGTAAAGTAACACCAATACTTTGTTTGCACCGCAGTGAATGTTATAATTATTTTTTTGGAATTGTCGCTATGGCAGAGAAGTGTGAAATCATGATGACTCATTTGTGAGAGTCTGTTTTTTGTGAAAAAAACTGAAAAAAGGCTTTTTGTTTTCGTCAAAAAAAAAAAAACCAGGCCTTGGATTTGGCGTTGTCCAGCTATCCTCTGGCGTTAAAAGTTTTTAAATCTTAAAATATAGGAAACAAGTAAAAAGGCATTAAGTTCGGCCGGGCCGAACATTGGATACCCACAACCTCGGCTATATATGTAAACCCCATTTTGTCACAATCCGGTGAAAATTGGTTAACTTAGGGAACTCACTGTTTCAAATTTCAGCGAAATCGGGTAATAAATAAAGCTTTTATGGGCTTCAGTCCCCTTATCGGCATATCGGTCTATATGGCAGGTATATCTAAACGTAGTCCGATCTGAACCATATTTAGGTCGTGTGTCAGGAGGATAAAAATAACTCTCTGTTTCAAATTTTAGCGAAATCGGTTTGGAAATAAAGCCTTTATGGGCTTCAAACCCTTTATCTGCAAATCGGTCTATATGACAGCTATATCTAAATATAGTCCGATCTGTACCACAGTTGAGTCGGATGTTTGGAGGCTTAAAGCTGCGCGCTATTCCAAATTTCAGCGCAATCGGATGAAAAATAAAGCTTTTATGATCTTTAGACACTTTATAGGGAGATCGGTCTATATGGAAGCTATATCTAAATATAGGCCGATCTGAACTATATTAAGGTCGGATGCCGGGAGGCTTAAAATAACATACTGTTGCAAATTTCAGCGAAATTGGGCAATAAATAAAGCTTTTATGGGCTTCAGACCCTTTATCGGCAGATCGGTCTATATGGCAGCTATATCTAAATATAGTCCGATCTGTACCACAGTTGAGTCGGATGTTTGGAGGCTTAAAGCTGCGCGCTATTCCAAATTTCAGCGCAATCGGATGAAAAATAAAGCTTTTATGGTCTTTAGACACTTTATAGGGAGATCGGTCTATATGGAAGCTATATCTAAATATAGGCCGATCTGAACTATATTAAGGTCAGATGCCGGGAGGCTTAAAATAACATACTGTTGCAAATTTCAGCGAAATTGGGCAATAAATAAAGCTTTTATGGGCTTCAGACCCTTTATCGGCAGATAGGTCCATATGACAGCTATATCTAAATAAAGGCCGATCTGAAAAATACTTAAGTCAGATGTCGGGAAGCTTAAAATAACCCACTGTTTCAAATTTTAGCGGGGTCGGATAAACAATAAAACTTTTATGGACTTCAGACCCTTTATCGGGAGATCGGTCTGTATGGCAGCTATATATAAATATGGACCGATCTAATCCATAATTGGGTCAGATGTCGGGAGGCTTGAAATAACCCACTGTTTCAAATTTCAGCGAAATCGGGTAATAAATAAAGCTTTTATGGGCATTAGACCCTTTATTCGAAAATAGGTCTATATGACAGCTATGTATAAATATGGACCGATCGAATCCATATTTGGGTCAGATGTCGGGAGGCTTGAAATAACCCACTGGTGCAAATTTCAGATCGGTCTATATGACAGCTATATCTAAATATAGTCCGATCTGAACCACAGTTGAGTTGGATGTTTGGAAGCTTAAAACTGCGCGCTATTCCAAATTTCAGCGCAATCGGATGAAAAATAAAGCTTTTAGGGTCTTCAGACCCTTTATAGGGAGATCGGTCTATATGGCAGCTATATCTAAATATAGTCCGAACTGAACAATCTTTAGGTCATATGCCGGGAGGCTTAAAATAAACCACTTTTTCAAATTTCAGCGAAATTGGGAAATAAATAAAGCTTTTATGGGCTTCAGATCCTATATCGGCAGATCGGTCTATATGGCAGATATATCTAAATATAGGCCGATCTGAATTATATTTGAGTCAGATGTTGGTAGTCCTAGAACTACTCACCGTTTCAAATTTCAGCGAAATCGGTTAAAAAATAAAGCTTTTAATGGCTTCAGATCCTTTATCGGCAGATCGGTCTATATGGCAGCTATATCTAAATATAGGCCGATCTGAAAAATATTTAAGTCAGATGTCGGGAGGCTTAAAATAACCCACTGTTTCAAAATAATTTAGCGAAATCGGTTAAAAAATAACATTTTTATGGGCTTCAGACCCTTTATCGGGAGATCGGTCTATATGGCAGCTATATCTAAATATAGTCCGATCTAAACCATATTCAGGTCAGTTGTCAGGAAGCTTCATACTACTCACTGTTTCAAATTTCAGCAAAATCGGATGAAAAATAAAGTTTTTATGGGCATTAGACCCTTTATCCGAAAATCGGTCTATATGACAGCTATATATAAATAAGGACCGATCTAATCCATATTTGGGTCAGATGTCGGGAGGCTCAAAATAACACACTGGTGCAAATTTCAGCGAAATCGGGTAATAAATAAAGCTTTTATGGTCTTCAGACCCATTATCGGAAGATCGGTCTATATGGTAGCTATATCTAAATATAGTCCGATCTGAACCATATTTAACTCAGTGGTCGGGAAGCCTTAAACTTCACACTGTTTCAAATTTCAGCAAAATCGGATGACAAATAAAGTTTTTATGGGCATTAGACCCTTTATCGGAAAATCGGTCTATATAGCAGCTATATCCAAATTGGCCCAATTTGGCCCATTCAAGAACGTGCATCCGTCCGTCTGTCCGTCCGTCGGTCTGTCTGTCGAAAGCACGCTTGAAATGTTGCACAAATACTTCTTATTACTGTAGGTCGGTTGGGATTGTAAATGGGCTATAGCAGCCCATGTTTTGATATAGCTGCCATATAAACCGATCTTGGGTTTTGACTTCTTGAGCCTCTAGCGTGCGCAATTCTTATCCGATTGGAATGAAGTTTTATACGACGTGTTCTGTAATGATATCCAACAACTGTTCCATGTATGGTTCAAATCGGTCCAAAACCTGATATAGCTGCCATATAAACCGAACTTGGGTCTTGACTTCTTGAGCCTCTAGAGGGCGCAATTCTTATCCGATTGGAATCAAATTTTGCACGACGTGTTTTGTTATGATATCCAACAACTGTACCAAGTATTGTTCAAATCGGTCCGTAGCCGCCATATAAAACCGATCTTGGGTCTTGACTTCTTGAGCCTCCAGAGGGCGCAAGTCTTATACGATTGAAATGAAATTTTGCACGACGTATTTTGTTATGATATCCAACAACTGTGTCAAGTATGGTTCAAATCGGTTCATAACCTGATATAGTTGCCATTTAAACCGAACTTGGGTCTTGACTTCTTGAGCCTCTAGAGAGCGCCATTCTTATCCGGTTGGAATGAAATTTTTAACGAAGTATCCTCTCATGACCATCAACATACGTGTTTATTAAGGTCTGAACCGGTCTATAGCATGATACAGCTCAAATATAAATCAATCTCTCTATTTTACTTCTTGAGCCCCTAAAGGGCACAATTCTTATTCGAGAAGGGCCGAAAAGGTCTTGCATATAGCATATGACTGGGCTAGACCCAAAGGTCTTAAAGTTAACCCAGAGAAGACTGAAATATGCATGTTCATGAGGAAGACGAAGGTGGGTCAATTAAACGCACCACGTTTCCTCAATCAGACGATTTCGATATCGGTTAAGGTCAAATACTTAGGTGTGATCTTGGACAGGAAACTGAATTGGAAGTGTCACATTCAGGAGCGAACTGAGAAGTCTCACAGATGTTTGGCACTATGTAGAAATGGGGCCTGAATCTGAGGATAGTCCACTGGCTCTACAGGAGCGTGATTAGACCTATACTTACTTACGCCTCAGTAGTTTGGTGGACTGCTATGGAGAAAAAGTTCGACATAAGGACCATACAACAGGTTCAGGGAACATGTTGTCTTGGCATAGGCGGAGCGATGAGGACTACGCCCACTAAGGCACTGGAGACTATTCTTGATAGCCGACCCATTGACATACAGGTTAAGTGTGAGGCAGCCACTGCGGTTATGAGACTTAAGGCTATGGTAGAATCAATTGAGGATGGGAGCAGCTCATACCATCGTGGTATAGTCGAGGCGACGATAGGATAGCTGGAAGAAAGGGAAGTGGTTTCCGATCGGATACCTGAGATGAACCTTGAACGCGAGTGCATCGGCACAGTCTTTGATTGACGGAACCCTCGTATTGCCATCTGGAAGATCATGTTACACGGATGGATCAAAACTTGAGGACAGAGTGGGCCTGGGGTTTACATTGAGAACCCAGGGACTGAGATCTGTTTTAGACCGTCTGACCATAATAAGGTCCTACAGGCGGAGATTCGGGCGATCAGGGAATGCGTTAGGTGGTGTAGTGCTAACGCGAGAACGTCGAGTGTGTTACCGACAGTAAAATTGCAATAAGGTCAATAACAACCAG
This sequence comes from Stomoxys calcitrans, assembly GCF_963082655.1. Taxonomy (NCBI): domain Eukaryota; kingdom Metazoa; phylum Arthropoda; class Insecta; order Diptera; family Muscidae; genus Stomoxys; species Stomoxys calcitrans. The sequence continues at coordinate 203,977,472 of NC_081553.1, forward strand.
GACGGTAAGGCCTCGAACAGTCTTGCAGTGTAAGAAGGAGATTAACGCCTTCTCTGAAGATGGCAAAATCCGCATCGTTTGTGTGCCGGGTCATAACGGAGTAAGGGGCAATGAAAGGGCAGACGATTTGGCGGTGAAGGCCAGAGGACTGCCGTCAATAAACTTGGTTAACCCGATGCCTTTAGGGTCGACGTAGTCCGAGTTAAGTGAGTGGGGGACGAATGCACAAGCAACATTGTGGAATAGCGAAACGGTGGGCAGGACGGCGAAAATCCTATGGGGGGATCCAGATCGTGAGAAGACGAGACAATTACTGAAAGGAAGAAGAATGTGGTCAGTATAGCTATTGGTATCATAAGGGGACACATAGGACTAAGAGCTCGCTTATGTAAAATCGGTGCGGCAAGTGATAGCATGTGTAGGGCATGCGAGGAAGATGATGAGACTTTGGAGCATTTCCTTTGTCATTGCCCGGCTTTCGCGTCTAACAGATACCGGCGCTTAGGTGAAGACACAATACCAGACATGAACCAACTTAGGGGAGTGGTATTGAAAACAATTAAGAATTTTGTAAGTAGCATGGAATTCCTAACTTAAATTTTCTTTTTCTAAGGTTACTTTATATTGGGTTGCCCAAAAAGTAATTGCGGATTTTTTAAAAGAAAGTAAATGCATTTTTAATAAAACTTAGAATGAACTTTAATCAAATATACTTTTTTTCCACTTTTTTTCTAAAGCAAGCTAAAAGTCACAGCTGATAACTGACAGAAGAAAGAATGCAATTACAGAGTCACAAGCTGTGAAAAATTTTGTCAACGCCGACTATATGAAAAATCCGCAATTACTTTGTGGGCAACCCAATAGTTTTTAGAGCGCACAACAAGCCGTTTACTGGCTTTGGTGTATGTACATAGTAGCATGGGGCGGATTAATATCTGCACCCTCTTTTCAACCTAACCTAACCTTAATCTTATTTTCCACTTATCGCTGCAAGCCATCACAAAAATACTGAGCCTCACTCGATTAACTTAATTGAATGCCAAGTTCACACAAAATTGGCTTGTTAAAATCAAAGTAATGTTTTTTTTTTTGTTTGTTCGAACTGTTCTGGCCAATTTAAATTTTAACTTGGCAATTAATCATGCAATCGTACCAAATGGGAATTTTTTTTCGTTTTTTCTCAAATAGCTAAAAAAACATGAATAAAATCAAATAAATTTTAAAAGCATCCTCTTTGAAACAGAAATTGCTTTGGCTTCTGTCCACTTTCATTATTCACTTTATTTTATCGATAATCGATCGTTTTTATAACCTGGTCAGCAATAATGGAATTTGTAAAAGGCAATGCGGATTTTTAACATTGTTGCAAAACAAACAACGAATAATGGAGCAAAAACGCAAAATTTCCAATTATTGACTTTTTAATGGAAATGGTAGAGAAAACCAGTAAAAGCGTGCTAAGCACGGCCAGGCCGAATCTTATGAACCCTCCACCATGGATCGCATTTGTTATGTTTTTTGCCCGGTATATCTGTATAGGCAAACAAAGGATAATGGATAAGAATTGCTATGGCATTAGAGCTATGTCAGGTTATAACTGATTCGGGCTAAAATTGGCTGGGATATTAAAGACATCCAAAGACATTTCAACCAAATCGGAAATGAACCAACCAGACATGAACCAACGTAGGGGAGTGGCATGGAAAACAATTAAGGATTTTCTAATTAGCACGGAATTCCGAACTTGGATTTTCTTTTTCGAGGTTACTTTTTTGTATTTAGAGCACACAACAATCCGATTACTGGCCATTAATCCGCCCATGTACCCTCTTTTTAACCTAACCTAACCTAGAGTGACTTAAGAAGTAAAATCGAGTGTTCGGTTTATATGGGAGCTTTATCAGGTTATAGACCGATTCAGACCATATTTAGAACGTTTGTTAGATTTCGGAGATACAGTCTCTGTGCCAATTTTCAACAAAATCTAGAGTCTCAAGAAGTAAATTCGGGAGATCAGTTTATATAGGAGCTGTATCAGGTTTTAGACCGATTCGAGCAATACTTATTACATCCATTAAATGTTATAGAAGACGTCATAGTACAAAATTTCATCGAAATCCGATAAAAGTTGCGACATCTAGAGGTTCAAGAAGTCAAATCAGGAGGTCGGTATATATGGGAGCTATATCAGGCTTTAAGCTGATTCAAAACATACTTGGCTCATAAGTTCGAGGTCTTTGGAGACGGTATTGTCCAAAATTTTAGCAAATTCAGATAAAAACCAGTTAAGAAAAATCAGATAAAAACCAGTAAACCGATTGTGCCGACTTTATAATACCCCACACCTACACTATAGGTACAAAGTGGAAGCTATATCTAATTCTGAACCAATTTTTATGGACCTCGACGGATGTTTTCAGATAGGTTATAAAACAATCCGTATCAAAATTCGAGCAAATATGTTTAAACTGTAATAAATACGGTGGACAAATGACAACATTATTGCAAATTAGCCAAAACCCGACGAAAATATATATGTGGGCTACATCTAAATCTGAACCGATTTTAACCAAATTTCTTAGATACTGTGGTAGGCATTGAGGAAGAGTACACAATTTTGGCTATATTGGTCAATAAATGCGCTTGCAGTGGTCCTGTTTCTTAATGGCATGTTTATGGGCAAATTTGAATTTAGCATTTCCAGTGGCTCTAGTGTAAATCAGGCGATATAAACACATGGCAGCTATATCTAAATCTGAACCGATTTCTATGAAATTCACCAGTAATGACGATAGTCATAAGGAAATCCTTCCTGCCAAATTTCGAGAGAATCGGTTAACAAATGAGCACTTTATTGCAATATTTCTTAAAATCGGACGAACATAAATATCAGAGCTATATCTAAATCTGAACCGATTTCGAGCAAACTTCTCAGATATTGCGGTAGACGTCGAGGAAAGCGTTGTGCGAAATTTTGGCAAGAGGGGTTAATAAATGCGCTTGCTGTAACTCAAGAAATCAATATCGGGCGATATATATATGTGAGAGCTATATCTAAATCTGAACCGAAGTCTATGAAATTCATCAGTAATGACGAGAGTCATGAGGAAATCCTTCCTGCCAAATTTCGAAAGAATCGATTAACCAATGATCATTTTATTGCAATATTACTGCAAATCGGACGAACATATATATGGAAGCTATATCTAAATCTGAACTGATTTTTTTCAGTTTCAATAGGCTTCGTATCTAGGCCTAGAAACATGCCTGTACCAAATTTGAAAACGATCGGATGAAAACTGCGACCTGTAGTTTGTACACAAATTAACATGGACAGACAGAGAGACAGACGGACAGACAGATGGACAGACAGACAGTCAGACACACCTAAATCGCACCAGAAAGTGATTCTGAGTTGAATGGTATACTTATCAATGGGTCTATCTCTTCCTTTTGGGTGTTACAAACAAATGCACTAAGTTATAATACCCTGTACTACAGTACTGGTGTAGGGTATAATTATGCCCTCTAGAGGCTCAAGAAGTAAAATCTGGAGATCGATTTATATGGGAGCTATATCTATGTATAGACCGATATAACCCATTTACAAATCCAACCGACTTACACTAATGGGAATTATTTATGCAAAATTTCAAATACCTAGTTTTACCCCTTTGAAAGATAGAGTGCCTGCTACAGAAAATCAGACGGACGGACATGGCTAAATCGACCTTAAATATCAAAACGATCAAGAATTTATATATAATTTATGGGGTCTTAGATCAATATTTCGAGGTGTTACAAACGGAACAGCGTATTTAGTATACCCCCATCCTATGGTGGATGTTATATTGGGTTGCCCAAAAAGTAATTGTGGATTTTTCATATAGTCGACGTTGACAAATTTTTTCAACGGCTTGTTACTCTGTAATTGCATTCTTTCTTCTGTCAGTTTTCAGCTGTTATTTTTAGCTTGCTTTAGAAAAAAAAAAGTGTAAAAAAGTATATTTGATTAAAGTTCCTTCTAAGTTTTATTAAAAATGCATTTACTTTCTTTTAAAAAATCCGCAATTACTTTTTGGGCAACCAAATAAAAGTAAGTAAAAACAAAATTTTACCAAACAGGGCAAAAATTTAAATTAAAATCCTAATTAAACCATATTTGGCACGCTTGTTGGAAGTCGTAACAGAACACTGCTTGTGGCTCAAGATGTAAAAAACGGGAGGTCGGTTTATATGGGTGCTATATAGACTGATTCGGACCGTATTTGGCACGATTGTCAAGCGCCGAAGATATCAAACCGCGAAGTCGGTTTAGATGGGTGTTAGGTCAGGCTACAATGATTTGCATGGTAATTGACACTGTTATTGAAAGCCATAAGAGAACACAATGTGCAAAATTCCTATCAAATCGGAGTGCGGCTTCCAGGAGTTAAAGATTTTTATGGTCTCAGGGTTCCCAATTCGATCTCAAATTTGACAATGCACCAACAAGGCGTTCAGTTCATCGTCTTCTCTTCCTCTAATACCCTTTCTTCCTAAGCCGCAGGCCCACAGCCGGGAAAGTATATCTCGCACAAGTCAAATTATCGCCTACCGCCAGTTAGGGTTAAAGTTTTATGGCTTAAGAAAAATTTCTGTTGGAATTTCCATCCGTCCGTCCGTCCGTCTGTCTGTCGAAAGCACGCTAACTTTCGAAGGTGTAAAGCTAGGCGCTCGAAATTTTGCACAAATACTTTTTATAAGTGTAGTTCGGGTGGGATTGTAAATGGGCTAAATTGGTCCATGTTTTGATATAGCTGTCATACAAACCGATCTTGAGTCTTGACTTCTTGAGCCACTAGATTGGTTCAAATCGGTTCATAACCTGATATAAATAGCTGCCATATAAGCCGAGCTTGGGTCTTGACTTCTTCAGCTTTTAGAGGGCGCAATTCTTATCCCATTTGGCTGTAATTTTGCACGTTGTGTTTTAGCATCACTTCCAACAACTGTGCTAAGTATGATTCCAATCGGTTCAGACCCTTGTATAGCAGCCATATAAACCAAACTTGGATCTTGACTTTTTGAGCCGCTGGAGGGCGCAATTTTCGTCCGATTAGGCTGAAATTTTGCATGAGTTCTTTTGTTTTGACTTCCAACCACTGTGCTAAGTAAAGCGCGAATCGGTGCATAGCCTGATATAGCTGCCATATAAACCGATCTGGGATATTGACTCCTTGGGCGCAATTCTCATCCGATTGAGCAGAAATGTTGTACAACGGCTTCCCTCATGACCTTCAACATACGTGTTCAATATGGTCTGAATCGCTCTATAGCTTGATACAGCTCCCATATAAACCGATGTACCGATTTTGCTTCCTGAGCCCCTACAAGGCGCAATTCTTATCCGAATGAACTGCAGTATTACACAATGACTTCTACAATGTTCAGCATTTAATTCATTTATGGCCCGAATCGGACAATAACTTGATAGCTCAAATAGCATAACAATTCTTTTTCATTATTCTTTGTTTGCCTAAGAAGAGATACCGCACAAAGAACTCGACAAATGCGATGCATGATGGAGGGTATATAAGATTCGGCCCGTCCGAACATAGCACGCTTTTACTTGTTCTGTGATAAAATGTACATTTCGACTCAGAAATTCCTGATGATTCGTCTTAGTTATGTCCGTGTGTCCGCATATCTTTTATGTGCTGATTGTCCGTCTGTCGTTTCTTTGTACTTAAGGTGAGGATGACATATGATACCCTTAAAAAATTGAAGTTGCTTGGTGTAAAATATTTTATATAAACTTTGTTGAGTAACAGATCAATAAATCGATGTTTTAAAAAATGGAATGGCAAGATAAGTATTCCCCTTATCCTATAGTGGTGGGTATAAGAATTGTTATCCATTAAAAATTTAATTTTCCCAGCTCTAGTATAAAAACAAGTAAAAGGCGTTAAGTTCGTTAAATCGAGATATCGGTTTATATGGCAGCTACAATATATCCAAACCTGGACCGATTTGGGCCAAGTTGCAGAAAAATATCGAAGAGCCTAACACAACTTACTGTCCCAAATTTCGGCTAATTCGGACAAAAAATGCGCCTTTTATCCGCCCAAAACATTGCATCGAGAGATCGGTATATACGGCAGCTATATCCAAATCTGGACCGATCTGAGCCAAATTGAAGAAGGATGTCGAAGGGCCTAACACAACTCACGGTCCCAAATTTCGGCGACATTGGACAATAAATGCGCCCATTATGGGACCAAAACCTTAAATCGAGGGATCGGTCTATATGGCAGCTATATCCAAATCTGGACCGATCAGAGTGAAATTCAAGAAGGATATCGAAGGGCCTAACACAACTCACTGTCCCAAATTTCGGCGACATTGGACAATAAATGCGCCCTTTATGGGACCAAAACCTTAAATCGAGGGATCGGTCTATATGGCAGCTATATCCAAATCTGAATCGATCTGTGCCATATTGCAGAAGTATAACAAGGGTCTTAACTTAACTCACTGTCTCAAATTTCAGCAAAATCGGACAATAAATGCGCTTTTTATGGGACCAAAACCTTAAATCGAGGGATCGGTCTATATGGCAGCTATATCCAAATCTGCACCGATCTGGGCCAAATTAAAGGAGGGTATCGAAGGGCCTAACGCAACCCACTGTCCCAAATTTCGGCAACATTGGACAATAAATGCCTCTTTTATGGCCCCAAAACCTAAAACCGAGAGATCGGTCTATATGTCAGCTATATCCAAATCAGGACCGATCTGTGCTATATTGCAGAAGTATAACAAGGGTCTTAACTTAACTCACTGTCCCAAATTTCGGCGACATCGAACAATAAATGCGCCTTTTATGGGCCCAAAATCTTAAATCGAGGGATCGGTCTATATGGCAGCTATATCCAAATCTGGACCGATCTGACCCAAATTGAAGAAGGATGTCGAAGGGTCTAACACAACTCACTGCCCCAAATCTCGGCAACATTGGACAATAAATGCGCCTTTTATGGGACCAAAATCTTAAATCGAGGGATCGGTCTATATGGCAGCTATATCAAAATCTGGTCCGATTAATGTCAAATTAAAGGAAGATGTTGAAGGGCCTAAGACAACTCACTGTCCCGAATTTCAGCAAAATCGGACAATAAATGCGCCTTTTATGGGACCAAAATCTTTAATCGAGGGATCGGTCTATATGGCAGCTATATCTAAATCTGGACCGATCAGATTGAAATTGATGGAGGATATCGAAGGACCCAACACAACTCACTGCCTTAAATTTCGGCAACATTGGACAATAAATGCGCCTTTTATGGCCCCAAAACCTAAAACCGAGAGATCGGTCTATATGACAGATATATCCAAATCAGGACCGATCTGTGCCATATTGCAGAAGTATAGCAAGGGTCATAACTTAACTCACTGTCCCAAATTCCGGCGACATCGGACAATAAATGCGCCTTTTATGGGACCAAAATCTTAAATCGAGGGATCGGTCTATATGGCAGCTATATCCAAATCTGGTCCGATTAATGTCAAATTAAAGAAAGATGTTGAAGGGCCTAACACAACTCACTGTCCCGAATTTTAGCAAAATCGGACAATAAATGCGCCTTTTATGGGACCAAAATCTTAAATCGAGGGATCGGTCTATATGGCAGCTATATCCAAATCTGGTCCGATTAAGACCAAATTGAAGAAGGATGTTGAAGGGCCTAACGCACTCTCCCAAATTTCAGCAAAATCGGATAATAAATGTGGCGTTTATGGGCCTAAGACCCTAAATCGGAGGATCGGTCTATATGACAGCTATAACCAAATCTGGACCGATCCGGTGCAAATTAACGAAAGATGTTGAAGGGCCCAAAGCACCTCACTGTCCCAAATTTCAGAAAATCGGATAATAAATGTGGCTTTTATTGCCCTAAGACCCTAAACCGCCGGATCAGTCTATATGGGGGCTATATCAAGATATAGTCCGATATAGCCCATCTTCGAACTTAACCTGCTTATAGACAAAAAAAGAATTTGTTCAAAGTTTCAGCTCAATATCTCTATTTTTAAAGACTGTAGAGTGATTTCAGCAGACAGATGGACAGACGGACGGACATATCTAGATTTTCTCAGATTTTTACGCTGATCAAGAATATATATTCATTATAGGGTCGGAAATGGATATTTCGATGAGTTGCAAACAGAATGACAAAATGAATATACCCCCATCCTTCGGTGGTAGGTAAAATAATCATGCAGAAAAATTTTGTACGCCATAGCGTATGAGTATTTTCAATTCCGTAAGCGACACTCATACGACCCCTTGTACATTGCCTCATTGTATTGTAGAGAAGAAGCTCAATTGCCATTTCCCCTTTGGACTTTGATAAATCTCTCCAAGACACCATTACTCTTAATTTATTCCCAGAAGTTTTCAGATATTTCTGTTGTACATTTTGTTGCAAAAAATGTACTGTGTGATTGGCTTATCAAAGATTGTCTGAAGTCAATACGATTTCCTTTGCAAGCAGACATTTGACAAATTGTCTTTTCATTATTTCTTAATGAGTTAATTTTTTATGGTAGATCTACATTTTCATAATATCAATCTGGGGATGGCAGAGGACATTCATTAAATTTCATTGTGCATGTGCATGAAAAACAAATTGTAAATTTTTAAATATTTAAAAATTGTTTCCCCCACCACCTCTCAAACATTGGTGGGTAAAAATGCTCTTTCTCTGGCTCTCTAGCGAGTCATGATGGCATTTTGTGGCAATTGGCTTTGACATTTCGTGGCTTTCATGCATGACAAAGCAGTGACCCACACACTCGCATAGAACAAACATCCGGTTTCTGTGCTTTTTTTTTTTGTTTTGTGCACTCGTATAGCTTCGCTGTGCTTTTTGGTTCATTTGACCAATTCACTCACCACAGATGTTTAATTAATTTCGGTACATTATAGAGTGTCTTATAAATGGGCCTTGTCATACATGGCCGGGGGCCTAAAGGCAGACATATTTATCTGAATGGATAATTAATGTGCAAAGACTACGAACAAAAATTAGAGGCAAATATGCCAATTCTGAGAAGACAGAGTGAGAGAGAGAGATAAAGCTGCCAACACAAAAATGGCATAAACGAATGCCAACCATTAGCAGTAGATAAAGGTCACTTTATGAAACGCCTTAGGACTGAAATTCTATGATGGTTCTTTCTCTCTCTCTCTCTCCCATAATTTCTGTTTAGGAATTAATCTAGTTTGCCACTTTTAACTTTGCCTTTGTTTTTTGCCACTGTGGCCATTGTTCTCATAAGGTTTTGCGTTTGTATGTGGGTAAGTGCGTTAGGGCTGGTGCTGGTGTGCGTTTGTCATTTAGCAAAAACTTTCATTAGAAGGACATGTGTTTTTGAAGGGATTTATTCACAGTCCTTTTAAAATGTCCTTTGAATTTTCTTGCCTGTCAGGGAAGGTTGGTCGGTTGGGCGTTTGACTGCTTACCGAATGGCTAGTTCGGTTTAGGCCTTGGCACAAGACATAATCACTTGAAGTGCGGCGAGTAAAAGCATTTAGTTGGTTCTTTTGTGGCTTTTAAGTGGCTTGCTGGTCGTAAACTTTTGTTGACTCTAAATTAATTAAAGTAATTAAAGACTTGGTGGTCTAGGGCTTAACGCTAAAATGGGTCATTTTAGAGAGTTTAAGCTTGTGAAACAGGTTTCTTGGTTCTTGCTGCTTTTGGTTTGTCGGTTGGCTTATTGCGGTCTCAATGGCCTTTTCCATACAATTCCACTCCAGTGATGTGGCTGATAATGGTTAAAATGCCATTTCGTATGGCATACACGCAAAGTCAATTTGTAGAGGAGCTTAGTTTGATTGAATACCATTTATTAATCAAAGCAAAAGGTAAACTTGAGAAGAGAGGAGGAATCGAAAGAGTTGACCCCATTATACTTTATTTGTAACTTTTTTTTGAAAGCATTTTTAAGGAAACTTTATTTTGTGCTTTTAGAGATTTTGGGATCTTAAACTCAAATGAGCAACATCCTGAGGAATAGTTCATTTTCAGAAAGTTGACATAGCTTAAGGTTTGCACAAAATATCATTTAATGTCTCATTTCCTGATAGGAAATGTCAAGGAATCATTGCCTTAAAGAAAAGACATTTTACCAAAATTACATATACCTTGTGAAAAATCATTTTCGAAATTTACTTAAGACGAGATAGGGCAAAATTATTTAAAATTACATTTAATGAAACATTGATTTGAAATATTTTTTCGAAATATAGGCTTCTTATTTTTTTTTTTTTTTTAGCCCGAGTTCGGCCCGGACGCCATTTTACTTATTTTGTTACGTCCAGAAGAAAGCGAGAGATAGACCCATTAAAAAGTACAAGTCTTTGTTCAATTTTTTAAAACAAAATGTAATTCTTTTTGGCAGCTATATCCAAATATAGACAGATCTGAACCATATAAGACACGGATGTCGGAAAACTTAACATAAGTAAAAAGTAATTGCGGATTTTTTAAAAGAAAGTAAATGCATTTTTAATAAAACTTAGAATGAACTTTAATCAAATATACTTTTTTTACACTTTTTTTCTAAAGCAAGCTAAAAGTAACAGCTGATAACTGACAGAAGAAAGAATGCAATTACAGAGTCACAAGCTGTGAAAAAATTTGTCAACGCCGACTATATGAAAAATCCGCATTTACTTTTTGGGCAACTCAATATATTCCAAATTTTAATAACTGCGACAAGCGAAATTCAAATCGGTTTATGACCTGATATAGTTCCCATATAAACCGACTATGGATTATGACGTTTTGAGCCACTAGGTGGCACAACAACTTCTTCTACGATCTTAAAAATAATTGTTAAATATCATCCGAATCTGTCCATAAACTATATCTCCCAACAAATCTCTCAATTTAATTTCTTGATCTAATTAAGGACCCAATTCTTATCCGAAATAGCTGAAATTGTTATACCCTATACCACTACTTTGGTACAGGGTATTATAATTTAGTGCATTTGTCTGTAACACTCAGAAGGAAGAGAGATAGACCCATTGATAAGTATACCGATCGATTCAGAATCACTTTCTGATACAATTTAGCTATGTCCGTCTGTCAGTCCGTCTAACGGTCCATCTGTTAATGTTAATTTGTGTACCAACTACTGGACGCACTTTTCATCCGATAGTCTTCAAACTTATTACAGGCATGTATTTCGGCCTGGAGACGAGTCCCTATTGGAATTGGAGAAAATCGGCTCAGATTTGGCTTTAGCTCCCACATGTATGTTCGACGACATTAATATTGAATTTCATAGAAATCGGTTCAGATTTAGATATAACTCCAATATGCATGTTTGTCCGGTTTTGAGAAATATTGCAATAATGTTGTCATTTGTCAACCGTAGTTGCTACAGTTTGAAAATATTTCCTTGAAATTTGATACGGATTGTTTAATAGCGCATCTGAAACCAACCGCTGCGGTCCAACAAATTTGGTTCAGAATTGGATATAGCTCCCAAAATGTACTTATATGGTAGGAGTAGGGTATTATACAGTCGGCACCGCCCAACTTTTGCCTTTTCTTACTGGTTTAAAATGACTTTCACTTTTGTAACACAAATTCCACTTTGGTCTCCAACAGACAAATCAAATATGGCCACAATCGGTTCATAACGGAATATAGCTTCAATAGCAAGGCCATTCTTGCCCATTATCCTTTGTTTGCCTATCAATAGATATCAGGCAAAGAACTTGAGAAATGCGAATCATGGTAGAGGGTTCAAAAGTAGACCGATATGGACAGCAATCGAAGCCATATTTTTTGCTGATTGTTTCGACATTTCTCTTCAGTAAGGTTTGCCATTACACGATGGAAAGGTATACAAGACAACAACGAAATTATTAAAATTTACTAACGAAATTCGGAGTTAGTGGCCTCAACGTTAAGAGCGCTACCTCCAATTTAGTGATGAGGTTCATTTTTGGCTGAATGGCTTCGTCAATATTTAGAATATGCCTTATTGGTTAGACAGCAATACATACGTACTCCATGACAGCCAGTTGTACGTACCAAATTGACCCGATGGAGTTCTTTATCGGCAAGGGCTGCCGACTCAGTGTATAACACACTGCTACGACAACAACAACAACTCCATGACTCATCATCAAAATTAATTAAAAAAGAGGCGATTTGACGACGTTATACTAATTCCTGTGGGCTTACATCAAGTCTATGTCAACAAGCCACTGACGATTGATGAACTTTGTACGAATATCTAATGCGAAATTGCGTCAGTATGGGCCGACTTATGCTTGAAAACCGTCAAAAATTGGCTTCAACGTCAAGACTTCTGCAAGCGTACCTGTGGTGGCTATGCAAAATAAATCGAGTTCCATACATAATGGCAACGAACGTACTTTCAGAGAAATAAAGAATTTATTTGATACCGTAGCGTTAAGGTTAGCATGTCCGCCTTTGACACTAAATGATTGGTTTCGAATCCTGGCAAGATCATCTGAAAAAATTTCCACCGGTGGTTTTCCCCTTCTCATGCTGGCAACATTTTGTGAGGTACTATGCCATGTAAAAACTTCTCTCCAAAGAGGTGTCGCACTACGGCGCGCCGTTCGTACTCAGCTATAACAAGTAAAAGCGTGCTAAGTTCGGCCGGGCCGAATCTTATACACCCTCCACCATGGATCGCATTTGTCGACTTCTTTTCCCGGCATCTCTTCTTAGGCAAAAAAAGGATATAAGAAAAGTTTTTCTCTGCTATTAGAGCGATAACAAGATATGGTCCGGTTCGGACCACAATTAAATTATATGTTGGAGACCTGTGTAAAATTTCAGCCAATTCGTATAAGAATTGCGCCCATTGGGGCTCACGAAGTAAAATAGAGAGAACGATTTATATGGGAACTGTATCGGGCTATAGACCGATTCAGACTATAATAAACACGTTTGTTGATGGTCACGAGAGGATCCATCGTACAAAATTTCAGGCATATCGGATAATAATTGCGACCTCTAGGGGTCAAGAAGTCAAGATCCCAGATCGGTTTATATGGCAGCTATATCAGGTTATGAACCGATTTGAACCTTATTTGACACAGTTGTTGAAAGTAAAAATAAAATACTTCATGCAACATTTCAGCCAAATCGGATAGGAATTGCGCCCTCTAGAAGCTCAAGAAGTCAAATTCCCAGATCTGTTTATATGACAGCTATATCAGGTTATGGACCGACTTCAAACATACTTGGCACAGTTGTTGAATATCATAACAAAATACTTCGTGCAAAAATTCATTGAAATCGGATAAGAATTGTGCACTCTAGAGGCTCAAGAAGTCAAGACCCAAGATCGGTTTATATGGCAGCTATATCAGGTTATGGACCGATTTAAACCATACTTGGCACATTTTTTGGGTATCATAACAAAACACGTCGTGCGAAATTTCATTCTGATCGGATAAGAATTGCGCACGCTAGAGGCTCAAGAAGTCAAGACCCAAGATCGGTTTATATGGCAGCTATATCAGGTTATGGACCGATTTGAACCATACTTGGCACAGTTGTTGTATATCATAACAAAACACGGCGTGCAAAATTTCATTCTGATCGGATAAGAATTGCGCACGCTAGAGGCTCAAGAAGTCAAGACCCAAGATCGGTTTATATGGCAGCTATATCAGGTTATGGACCGATTTAAACCATACTTGGCACAGTTATTGGATATCATAACAAAACACGTCGTGCAAAATTTCATTCCAATCGGATAAGAATTCCGCACACTAGAGGCTCGGTTTATATGGCAGCTATATCAAAACATGGACCGATATGGCCCATTTACAATACCAACCAACCTACACTAATAAGAAGTATTTGTGCAAAATTTCAAGCGGCTAGCTTTACTCCTTTGGAAGTTAGCGTGCTTTCGACAGACAGACGGACGGACGGACGGACGGACGGACAGACGGACGGACATGGCTAGATCGACATAAAATGTCACGACGATCAAGAATATATATACTTTATGGGGTCTCAGACGAATATTTCGAGTAGTTACAAACAGAATGACGAAATTAGTATACCCCCCATCTTATGGTGGAGGGTATAAAAACTTATGATGAGTCCAATATAAGATTCGGCCCAGCCGAACTTAGCACGCTTTTACTTGATTCCCAATTTACTTGAAATTTTGAATTTCTATACCCATCAGCGAAGGATGGGGCTATATTCATTATGTCCATCCATCCATTTCCGACCCTATAAAGTATATATATTCTTGATCAGCGTAAAAATCTAAGACGATCCAGCCATGTCCGTCCGTCTGTCTGTTGAAATCACTCTACAGTCTTTAAAAATAGAGATATTGAGTTGAATCTTTGCACAGATTCTGTTTTTCTCCATAGGCAGGTTAAGTTCGAAGATGGGCTACATCGGACTATATCTTGATATAGCCCCCATATAGACCGATCCGCCGATTTAGGGTCTTAGGCCCCTAAAGCCACATTAATTATCCGATTTTGCTGAAATTTGGGACAGTGAGTTGTATTAGGCCCTTCGACATCCTTCACCAATTTGGCCCAGATCGGTCCAGATTTAGATATAGCTGCCATATAGACCAATCTCTCGAATTAAGGTCTTGCGCCCATAAAAGGCGCATTTATTGTCCGATTTGTCCAAAATATGGGACAGTGAATTGCGGTAGGTCCCTCGACATCCTTCTTCAATTCGCTCCAGATAGGTCCAGATTTGGATATAGCTGTCATATAGACAGATCTCTCGATTTAAAGTCTTGCGCCCATAAAAGGTGCATTTATTGACATATTTTGCAAAAATTTGGGACAGTGAGTTGTGTTCGGCCCTTTAATCCGATCTCTCGATTTAGGGTCTTGCGCCCATAAAAGGCACATTTATTGTCATATTTTGCCAAAATATGGGACAGTGAGTTGTTTTCGGCCCTTCGACATCAAACTTCAATTGGACCGAAATAGGTCCAGATTTGGATATAGCTGCCATATGAAGCAATCTCTCGATTCAAGGTTTTGGGCCCATAAAAGGCGCATCTATTGTACGATGTCGCCGCAAGTTGGGACAGTGAGTTGCGTTAGGCCACTCGACAGACTTCTGAAATATGGCACAGATCGGTCCAGATTTGGATATAGATGTCATATAGACCGATCTCTTGATTTAAGGTTTTGGGCGGATAAAAGGCGCATTTTTTGTCCGATTTAGCCGAAATTTGGAACAGTAAGTTGTGTTAGGCTCTTCCACATTTTTGTGCAACATGGCCCAAATTGGTGCAGATTTGTATATAGCTGCCATATAGACTGATACCTCGATTTAAAGTCTTGGCCCCATAAAAAGCGCATTAATAATCCGATTTCGCCGAAATATGACACAGTGACTTTCGTTAGGCTTTTTGACATCCGTGTTATATATGGTTCAGATCGGTTTATTTTTGGATTTAGCTACTTAAAAGATCAAAACACAATTGAATAATGACTTGTACTTATTAGTATTTAGTCCAAATCGGAACATATTTCGATATAGCTGATATGGGGCATAAGGTATGCATTTTCCATCGGATTTTGACGAAAGGTGGTTAACATATATACCCCAGGTATTGGGTATCCAAAGTTCAGCCGGGCCGAACTTTGGATACCCAACATCCAAAGTTCGGCCCGGCTGAATTTAATGCCTTTTTACTTGTTAGCCATGTGGTGGTATTTCAATCGATATCCATGCCAAATATTGTTTTAAGAAACTTAGGTAGCTTTCATATAAACCGATTTTCCGATAAGAATTGTTAATCTTCATTTTTGGTTCGAGTTTATTTTAATGAAAAAACATTTCAAACAATTGCCCCATTTGTCTTGTCTGTTTGGTTTCTGTATCAAAATAAAATTCCACATAAATACACCATGTCAAGCCTATACAGATGTGACACATGCTATACCAAAATGATTTTTTTTTTTTTCAAAATCTATGATGGTAAGCTTAAAATTCTAAGACTTATTAACAACAAATCCCTTATATGTGTATCTTAGGTTTTGAAGGATATGAAAAAATTTCCACAAAATCCTGAATTATTTTTATCATTCTTACACAATACATTTAAAGTTCAATGACAATATGAATGCCTCAATCAAGGACAAAACTAAATCTTGTTTCCAGGAGGAAAAATTGCCATTGAATAGTAAATGGGTATTAATTTTCAAATTTGCTTTTTATTTTGCGAAAAAAAACAAACAAACAATATTTCCCAACAATAGATAAAGTTTCGAAATTTTATATTTCCTTCTAATGCTTTGTTGAAAAGAAATGTTCAACAAAGCATTCCTACACATTTATATTGAAAGAAGAAAAAAAAAAACCCTGAAACAAGGCAATCACCTGCTTTACCACTCATACGATAATAATCCCATCTGTCATTACAAAGAAATCCACATAAAGTCTAATCGAAACTGATGCCATGCATCAAATCACCTCGTTTCAAGTGATTTTGAGATTTATCTTGACAACTGCTTCATATTGGCTTACATATGCTGAGCGAGGGGTAGCAAGGAAGGTGGTGGGTGGATTACCAACTCAGTGCTTGCTAGACTGCTGCGATATCACATTCACTGTCCAACAAGCATGCTGGAGAATCTCATAGCCATGACAGATAACCATAAATGGATTCAAACCATTCGATGTTCTTTGGTTGTTGGCTCAAAATGAAAACAAATATTATCTGTGTGTTGTTTGGACAACACACAGTGTAAAAAGTGAAAAGGAAAAAAAATAATACTCTAAACCCAAAAAACAATGTTGGAGAAGGAGCAACAAAAGACTTTTAAAAACGGCGCCTGGTAATCCTTGATGTCGAAATATAAATGCTTTCTCGGAAACAGTAATTCATGCCGTAGGCATTTGTTCTCCCTTCTGGATTCCTGCCTTTTTGCCCTCCCCCACCCCCAAATGCTTGTTCTAATGTGTTGCATAGTAGAGAAAGGTCCAAAATCAAATCCAAATAAACATATTTTTCTTTTGTATAGAGAAGTGACCGAGAAAATGCCCCCCAGCAATAGAGCAAACATATTTCATTCTAGCAAAAGCTAAAAAAAAAGAAACGTGCACAAATGAGTGTGTGGGTGTGTGGGTGTGTTGGTGTTTTTGTGTGGGAATTTGTCGTTTTCTTTTTTCCTTTTGCGAGGGTTGTTATTTATATGTTAGAATGGCAAGAGCAAATACAAATACTGGGCATCCATAAAATGTTGTGGCTGGCTAAAATATATTTTAAGTATTACATGAAAATGTTATGAGCCAGGTTAAGGATGTTTAATGCCTATGCACAGAGCAGTTACCAATGGCCTTTACGGTATGCAAAGGCCTAAGACTTTCTGTAAATAATTATAAGAGAGCAGCAACACTGAGAAAGAAGTTTTTCATAACTTTATCTTATACTAGCTGGACAGGGCCCGCTCCGCTGCGCCTTATTTTACTTTATATGGAACAAAATTATCCTTTGAATATTTATTTTTGCCAATTAAAGAGTTTTGAGTGAAATGCCATGCTACGAAAATAGTATGTGTATATAGCTTGAGAAACCGTTAAACAATATATTGGGTTGCCCAAAAAGTAATTGCGGATTTTTCATATAGTCGGCGTTGACAAATTTTTTCACAGCTTGTGACTCTGTAATGGCATTCTTTCTTCTGTCAGTTATCAGCTGTTACTTTTAGCTTGCTTTAGAAAAAAAGTGTAAAAAAAGTATATTTGATTAAAGTTCATTTTAAGATTTATTAAAAATGCATTTACTTTCTTTTAAAAAATCCGCAATTACTTTTTGGGCAACCCAATAAATGCCTTTATCTGATTTCCATATAATCATTATTCGTCTATGAATTTGCTCAGAGGGTTAATGGTCATTTAAGTTTGGATGTTAAAGACTTATTTCAAAAGATTTTTCGGAACCCGATATTCTCATATGGATTTTGGTAGTGGGACCCCCAGAAACGTAGTCCCGTAAGTGGGTATGAATTTCGTGTCCTACTCCCAAATACTTTTCATTTGAGCCCCAAATTGCCGGGATCGGTAGGTATGTATGTGCAATTTAGGAATGTTCAGTGGGGTGAGGTGGTCCCCCAGACACTTAGCCATGAAAAAATATTAGCATCGTGCTCTACCTTAAAAAAAAATTTTTTTTTTTTGGGAAAATGGTAAGAACCCAGAATATTGGTTTCGAAAGTGGGTATCAATTTCGTGCTCTACTCCCCAATACCTTTTACTTGAGCCCCACATTGACATGGTCGGTAAATATGTCCGATTTAGGGGTGTTTTAGTGAGTGAGGTGGTCACCCCAACACTTAGCCCTGGAAATATATCAGCAAACTGTTCTACTCTCAAATATCATTTATTTGAACCTCATATTGCCTCATTGGCCCCAAAATTGGATATCAAATATGTTTGCTTATCTCAAATACCTTTTATTTAAACCCCTTACTGCAAAAGTCAGTAAATATGTACGGTTTGGGGTATGGGCCCTAAAAACTATCAATATCGAGCTTCGCTCTCTTTAAGACCCAAATTGTCATGGTGAGCAAATACCTGCTATTTGCGGGTGGGACGTCGGTAGACAGTTGGTCCCGTATGTTGATATGACATTCGTAGTCTACACCCAGGAGGCCACCGTAGCGCAGAGGTTAGCATGCCCGCCTATGACGCGGAACGTCTGGGTTCGAATCCTGACGGACCATCAGAAAAAAATTTCAACGGTGGCTTTCCCCTCCTAATGCTGGCCACTTTTGTGAGGTACTGTGCCATGTAAAACTTCTCTCCAAAGAGGTGTCGCATTGTGGCAAAGGAGGCCCCTTATCATTGAGCTCACTCATTAATAGGTGAGAAGTTTGCCCCTGTTCCTTAGTGGAATGTTAATGGGCAAAATTTGCTATTGCAGTCTACTCCCATCACCTTTCATTTGAGCCCTATATTTCCATAGTCGAGAAACATAACCGTTTTGGGGGCTATTTTGAGAGATGGGGCGGCCACTTAGTCACTTGGCCCTAAGAGCGAAGGTCCTGAGACTGGCCTACGTCGGAATCACAGGGGCACTGAGATGCGCACAGTAGGCCGGCTTGGGGGCGATGCTGGATATGCTGCCTATTGAGGCCTATATTCGGAACTGCACCGGCAGGTTCGCGCTTAGGCTGAGGGAGCTCGGCATGCTGAAGGAGGATGGTTGCGGTCACAGTTCGATTTTGTTTGTTATGGATGCCGAGGGTAGACTGGGGAGGATCTTTAAATACCTGACACCAGTGTTGAGATCCTCACAGCAGGCCGGACTGAAGTTGATGCTGGATATGCAGCCCTTTGCGGCCTACATTCGGAACTTCGGCAAAATTTGCAATTACAGTCTACTGCCCCATATTTCCATAGTCGAGGAACATAACCGTTTTGGGGGCTGTTTTGAGAGATGGGGCGGTCACTCAGTCACCTGGCCCTAAGAGCGAAGGTCCTGAGACTGGCCTGCGTCGGAATCACAGGGGCACTGAGATGCGCACAGTAGGACGGCTTGGAGGCGATGCTGGATATTCTGCCCATTGAGGCCTATATTCGGAACTGCACCGGCAGGTTCGCGCTTAGGCTGAGACAGCTCGGCATGCTGAAGGAGGATGGTTGCGGCCACAGTTCGATTCTGGGTGTTATGGATGCGGAGGGTAGACTGGGGAGGATATCAAACTACCTGACACCAGTATCGAGATCCGCACAGTAGGCCGGCTTGAAGGCGATCCTGGATATGCAGCCCATTGAGGCATATATTCGGAACTTCGCCGCCAGTTTCGCGCTTAGGCTAAGGGAGCTCGGCATGCTGAAGGAGGATGGTTGCGGCCACAGTTATGGATGCGAAGAGTAGAGTAGGAGGATCTCCCACTACCTGACACCAGTGCCGTCTGGAGTGAGGGAATTTGCGTTTCGACTTCCTGAGAGGGACGAATGGAAAGCGAATTCTGTACTCGAAGAGAATGAGACCTCGACCTACACAGATGGCTCCAAGATGGAGTCAGCGACTGGATTGGTGGTCTACTATGATGCACTCAATATCAGTATGTCTCCTGAAATTGCCAGACGAGTGTACGGTCTTTCAGGCAGAGGTCTGTGCCATTGCAGTGGCCGCAAGAGAAAGACTTACCGCCTTCGAAACTCAGAATTTATGTGGACAGTGTGGTGGCGCTCAAGGCCTTAGGGACGAGGATGGTGAGGTCGAGATGCGTGGCGGACTGTTTGGAATACCTGGATAGGCTCCGGGAGCACAGTGTGACGCTGACATAGGTTTCTGGGCATGAGGGGATTCCAGGAAATAAGAGGACGTACGAGTGCGCCAGAAGAGGGTTTCATCTGCTCCGAGCGGACCAGTCATCGGTTTTGGCTAAGTGCCATTTGTCGAGCTACTGAACACAGTAGAGGAAAGAATAGGAACACCGAGTAGAGACGTCGGTGGCGAGGTGGGACTCGGTAGATGGTTGCCGGACTGCGAAGGCGCTATGGCCTGTCTTCAACCGGAGGAGGACGAGGAAGTGGCTGGAGCTCGATAAGAGGATGAAGAGTACCTTGACAGAGGTCATAACCGGACACTAAGCTATAGGCCGCATGGCGGCGGGCATGGGGATACCACACAATGACTTCTGTAGAAATTGTATCGACGAGGATGAATAGGAGACTATTGAGCACTTGCTGTGTTCTTGTCCGGATCTACAGGAACATAGGCTCTCCTTTCTGGGCAGCCGTTTCTTCTATGATATGGATGAACTTTCGGAAGTACCTCTGGTAGGTCTCCTGAGATTTGTTGAAGGAAAAGGATGGTTCCGACGGGGGAGTCCCATTAGCTTCAGCATAGCTACATCCATGCTTGCCTGGGGATGGACATTTCTTCACCTCCTGCTCGGGTTCTTCATTCCTTCTGACTGTCTTTTGTTCGAGTATAACCTCTAGTCCGAGGGCACACATCTTCTCTCTCTTCCCTTTTTTCTGGAGTACCACAATCCTACTCAACCTAACCTAACTAAGAGCGCATTAGGTTAGATTGGGTTGAAAAGAGGGTGCGGATGTTAATCCGCCCCATGCCACTATGGACATACACCTAAGCCTGTAATCGGCTTGTTGTGCGCTTTAAAAACTAAAAAGTAACCTCGAAAAATAAAATTTTAAGTTAAGAGCACATAAAGTTCGGTAGGAATATCCAAGAACTTGGATAAAACCATAAAGTTTATTTGGGTGATCGATCTGTATAGAGCTATATCAAACTATGATTCAATCTAGAGCATAACGAAAAAAACGATTGTCGAAGGGTCCAAACATTTCACTGCAACAAATTTCGATAAATAATAAAAAATAATTGCAAATTTTGGCCATGAACATTCCAAATCTGGACATCTGGGCCGATTTCGATGAAATTTTGTTCACTTACTGGGAGGTCAAATAAAATTCCTAACAGAAAATCTTGTAAAGTTTGGACAAAATTGTGACTTCTACAACCTTAGCAAGTAAAAGCGTGCTAAGTTCGGCCGGGCCGAATCTTGGAAACCCATAACCATGGAGTCTGATAAAAATGTATACAAAATAAATATAGTTGAACGGCATATATTTTTCTTCATACCAAATTTCTGTCAAATCAATAAAAAATAAAGTTTCAAGGAACCGGTCGTGGGACCGGATTACATGAGACCTATATCAGGTTAGAGACTGACTTAGACAGTATTTGGCACATTTATTGGAGTTCGTAAAAAACATTGCGAGCAAAATTTCAGTCAAATCGAACAAAAATTTGCAGCTTGTATGGACTCAAGAAGTCAAATCGAGAAATCGGTTTATATGGGAGCTGTATCAGGTTATAGACCGATTTGGACCGTACTTGCCACAGTTGTTGAAAATCATATATCAAAACACCACATCATCAATTTCATCTAAATTGGAAAAAATTGCAATTTGTAAGAGCTCAAGAAGTCAAATCGGTACATTGGTTTGTATGGGAGGTATATTAGGTTATGGACCGATTTGGATTGAACTTGACAAGTTGTCAGAAGGCATAACAGAACACTACGTGCAACATGTCAGCTAAATCGGACAAAATTACGGCTTTCAGGGGCTCAGGAAGTCATATCGGGTGATCGGTTTAGATGGGACCTATATCTAAATCTGAACCGATATGGCCCATTTGTAGTCCCCAATGACCTACATCGATATTAAGTATCTGTGCAAAGTTTCAAGCGGCTGGCTTTAAGCCTTCGACCGCTAACGTGATTTCGACAGACAGACGGACGGACATGGGTAGTATATCCCCATCCTGTGGGGATGGGTATAAAAAATATGTTCGTATTGGTTCCCATACAATTTGACAATCGCTCAAATAAAAAGTCTCTTGTCGATTGGTCGAAAGAAATACTCCTAAAATACGAGCACGGTGCTAAGAAACACGTCTATGACATCGTGACAGGTGATGAATCGTGGATTTATGCGTATCAGCGCACGAGGCACTTTCAAGCAAATGATCGCCTGTTCTTTCGGAAAAACTTGATATATCGCAATAGTA
Organism: Stomoxys calcitrans; assembly: GCF_963082655.1. NCBI lineage: Eukaryota > Metazoa > Arthropoda > Insecta > Diptera > Muscidae > Stomoxys > Stomoxys calcitrans. The sequence continues at coordinate 204,000,071 of NC_081553.1, forward strand.
CCACTAGAACAACGCCGAACAGTCAATTTTGAGTGATACACAATCATTTGTTAGCCAGTTGTCTTCCAAGAAATCAGGAAAATCAACTGCCGTAGACGGATCACTCTTCACCACGACAGTGCGAGCTCTCAGACATGGGCTCAAACAACTGCATCTTTGAGCACTCAAAACATCGATTTGATGAGTCATACGCCGTACAGTCCAGATTTGGCAATTTGATTTGACAATGAAATGATCGCCTGTTCTTTCGGAAAAACTTGATATGTCGCAATAGTACCACTAGAACAACGCAGAACAGTCAATTTTGAGTGGTACACAATCATTTGTTAGCCAGTTGTCTTTCAAGAAATCAGGAAAATAAACCGCCGTAGACGGATCACTCTTCACCACGACAGTGCGAGCTCTCACACATCGGCTGAAACAACTGCGTTTTTGAGCACTCAAAACATCGATTTGATGAGTTATACGCCGTATAGTCATGACCTGGCACCCAATGACTTCTTTTTCGTTTTTTGACACCTGAAGAAGCGGTTGATGCATTCAGAATGCATGTTTTGAAGACACCTCAATCAGAGTGGCAAAATTGCTTCGACAATTGGTTCAAACGCATGCAAAAGTGTAATGGGTAATATTTTGAAAAACAATAAAGCGATTTTCGATAATTAATATTTGTTTTTGTATTCTCTAGTACCGAACTATAGAAGGTACCTCTTGTAAAGTATGTGAACGGGTTTCGTAAACAAATAAAAAGTCGGAAAAGCTAACATCCGTTAATACCAAAGAAAAATCTAGGGTGTGCTTAGCACCCTCTAGCAAAAGGGGCCGCAATCAGTGATATGTGTGAGCCGCTTCTCTCTTTAATAAACCATAATTTTACGGAATCATCATTGGGAGACCACGGTCTAAACATGCTAAAGAAAATGAACTTGATGAAAATTTTGTATTGAGATCGAAGAACGAACATACTAACAAAGACCTGGGTACTCAATAACGCACTTATTCATAGGACCATCTAATGATACCGAATCGATTTATCTCTGTATGTCTGTAAGTAGATTGACTTTTGCACAGTAAACCGTTTTATATTGATAACTGTAGTAAAACATTGGAACTTTCTCTGGAAACAAACCTAACTTTGTTTCTGCCTATTTATTATTTAAAATTTTCTTTATTCTAATACCAAAAATATACACAGCATACTTCCTAGACGAGATCAACGCCAGAAAAAAAAATCCCCTATAAACAAACAATCTACTCTCACACACTCTTGTGTGGACCTATGATAACAACAAACGCATATTCCTGGTAATGCTACACAAAAAAATAACCCAAACATCAAACTTTTTAATTTGGACCCTCTTTCCAAATCTTGCCCACATTGTGGTCAATGGTAACTCCTTTTGAATAATGCACAGGAAGAAGGGTAAACATATATCGTCCTTTTCCCAAATGGGTCGAAGGAAAGGAAAGCCTAGAACAAAAACAAAGTTACAAAAAAACAAACCCACACACACAATCAAACCTGCTAAAAGGGGCTACTTACCATTACAATTTGCGTTGTTGAAGTTGATTTGTGGGATGCGTGCGAAAAAGCGAAAAGTATCCTTAATTAATATCCTTAATAATGCATATGGCTTAAAGATAATTATACATTAATGTATAATTAATTACTTAATTATAACGTCGAGTTAAACACATTCACATACACACTCAAGCAGATGAAAACACATTTACGCACTTTTCACACATGTATGCTACTTGGTATAGCTCTGATGTTATTTTGAATTGTAAAACAAGTTGTGTTATTTCACTTGGTATCAGTATGGCGTTATGTACGAATATTTGGGTGTTTGTACTTATTTGAATAGATTTCATTCATATTACACCCTGGCAAATTGCTGCAAAGGACATTGATCTTTTATATATTTGAATCGAACGAACAAAGATTTATCATTAATTATAAATGGCTTAGTTTTGACAATGGTCGCTTTTGAATTTTTTCGTTTCGTTTCTCTTTTTTTTGTTTTGTTGTAAAGGACTTAACTAGGATTTCTTGTTAATGACTTTGTTTTGATTTTTCGACTTCGACTAAACTTTAGTAAATGAAAGAGGAATTCTTAAACACCATGCCTTACTTTAATACATAAATTTTTTTCAATCTTTATTTCACGTTTGTAGCAAAGGCTATTTGTTGCTTTGCTATTGTTTGGATTTTACTCTTGTGTGTGTGTGGGTTTTTTTTGTATTTAAGCGATTTTCTTTTTTCTTTCACTACTTTCAAGTAGGCTTTGCCTATTGCGAAGACTTCACTTCTTGGCTGGCTGGCAAAACGTTGATGGACTTCCTTCTTCACTTTAAATCACTTTTTTCCCCCAAAACTTTTGGGACTTTATGCGTTTGACGTTTTTCTTTCTTTCTTATCTTAACATTCCTTATCTTTTTTTTCATTCATGTGATTTATTGTTGTTGCTTCCTTTTCTGTTGTTATTATTTTATATATATTTCATTTTTATATATTATATTTTTGCTTTAATATAGAAAATCCCATTGCTGCGTTACGTGTGCGCTACGATACGCTACGTGTGATGTGCTTGTATACCCGCGCCACTAAAGAACGTGAACACACGACAACGACATTAGTAACACGACTGATGTAACGTTTAGCTCTGCCGTTGTTCCGAACACACATAAAAGACCAGGACACGCAGACCGGAAAAGTCGGCTAAATAACAAAAAACCACACACACACACACTCACTAACTCACTGAGATGGGTACACAGTTCTCTCCCCGCTGGCTGGCTGGATGGCTGGCTGAGTGTATGGCTTGCTGGTAGCCCAACAGAAAGCCCGTACAAATTGTTGGGGATAAGTTAACACACATAAGACTTAGCTCTCTAATTGATTGTCGTTCGTTTATTCTCTACTCTCTTCCGCAAGCTCTCAGAAAAAACATTGTGTTAGTCTCTTTGCTTGAGCTATGTTCCAAATCAACTCTTGTGTGTTAAGAGCGACATAACTGAGCGCCTAAGGAAGAGAGTAAAATAAACGTTGCCACTTTGTTAATGTTTTGAAAATATGTGTTCACATTTACTGGCTTTGAGGTAAGTAACTGACCAAGTCAATTTCGATAAATGGCTGTTATCGATTTTAAATATTAGGAATAAGCAAATAAAGGTGAAGTTAATCCTTTAGCTAGAAGGATAAACATGAGATATTCTGACAAAAACTTTATAAACAGAGATTCCATAAAAAATATAAACAAGTAAAAGCGTGCTAAGTTCGGCCGGGCTGAATCTAATATACCCTCCACCTTGGGTCGTATTTGTCGACTTCTTTTCCCGGCATCTCTTCTGAGGCAAAAAAAAAAGGATATAAAAAAAGATTTACTCTGCTATTAGAGCGATATCAAGATATGGTC
>NC_081553.1:204008489-204043489 GCF_963082655.1 Stomoxys calcitrans
TGTTAAAATTGTTTTCGCTCATCGGCTGCTAGGCGTTTTTTTTTTGCCGCTCTCTAGCAAACTTTTTTATTTACCCAACAGGCCATGGTGCTCCATGAGGCAAAAACATACTTCTCGCACACAAACATTATGCATATTTTTGTTAACACTTTGGCATATCCACACGTTCTTTGTATTTTTTAAGCTTACAAATAATTATGGTAATAATGACGCTTATGATGGCAAAATTACTGCAATGTTGGCCATAGCTGGTAGAAGCTGTAACTACAGCTGTAGCTGTAGCTATCGCTGATGCCACCAGTCCATGACTATGTTAAAGACATGGGTGAATCTGTTGCTGCTTCCAGTCGGTGATGGTGTTCTCAGTGTTGATGACGATGATGACGACAATGACGATGATGTCGTTGTCGTTGTGTATGACAATCATTACAACGACGTGACGTTGCTCGTTTCGGCCCCGGCATTTTATGTTGCTCACTGGATTTGTGTCTGTGTGCCTGTGTGCCTCTTAGCATGTTGGCATTGCCATACCGGAAATTCCTGTAAACTCAACATACCCGACATCCGCATGCAGTGTCTTAGGTCGCAGCAGCATTATCCTTAAGCATTGCTGATATGCTTCGCTTATGTCTTATTTAGCATATAAAGATAGTCTTATCTTTTCTGTATGCCATATGCATTTATATTTCATATTTAATGACCCTGTGCATACGATAAAATATTATGATTTTCATTGCTAATTGTCAAATTGATTTGAAATCCTAGACTTCCGGCCAACATTTATGATTGGATCATTAACATTTGTGGGCAGACATTAAGGGAAACAACATAAGGCAGGTGAGCAGAACTTACAATTAATTGCAAAGGGGATTAAGGGTCTAAGTTTATCATATACACTTTTTGCCCAAGGATATATATGAAAGAGTAGGAAACAAGTAAAAGCGCATTAAGTTCGGCAGTGCCGGACTTTTGATACCCACTACCATGGATAACTTTATTATCAAAATTTATTAAAACACCACTATATCCATATTAATATCTAACTGTTATCAGATCTTAATCATATTTGGTTCAAGTGCCGAGAAGCTCTATGTAAGGAACAGTTCGAACTTTCAGCCAAATCGGGTAATAAGTGCTCCGTTCAAGTGATTATGCCCTAATTTGGATAATAGATCTATATGGCAGCTAGGGCTTAATATGGTCCGATCTGGACCATATTTGGGTTGGATGTCGGCAGACTTAGAACAGCTCACTGTTTTAAATTTCAACAAAATGGGAGAATGAATTCGCCTTTTCTGGTCTTTAGGCCCCAAAGCTGAAGATTGGTCCCTATGGCAGCTATGGCTAAATATAGCCCGAACTGAACCATATTCGGGACAGTTATTGAGAGTTATGATACAACTCACTGTTCCAAATTTTAGCGAGGTCGGAGAGAAAATACACCTGTTGTAGGCCTAGGACCCAAAGTCGGCAGATCGGTTATATGGCAGCTTTATCCAAAAATCTTCCTATCCGGACCATTCTTCGGTTCGGATATCGGCGAGCCTAATAAAACTCACTATGCCAAATTTCAGCGTATCGGACCGTACTTGGCACAGTTGTTGGAAGTCGCAACAGAACACTACACGCAAAATTTCAGCCAAATCGGAGAAAAATTGGGCCTTGTGGGGACTCAAGAAGTAAAATCGGGAGATGGGTTTATATGGGAACTATATAAGGTTATAGACCGATTCGAACCATACTTGGCATAGTTGTTGGAAGCCAAAAGGGAACACTACACACAAAATCGGATAAAAATTGCGGCTTTTAAGGGCTTAAGAAGTCACATCGGAAGGTCGGCTTATATGAGAGCTATACCAGGTTATAGACCGATTTGGACCGTACTAGACACAGTTGACGGAAATCATAACAGAACACTACATGCAAAATTTCAGCCAATCGGAAAAAAATTGCCGCTACCAGGGACTCAATAATTGAAAATGGGAGATCGGTTTATATGGGAGCTATATCAGGTTATAGAACGATTTGGACCATACTAGTCATATTTATTGGAAATCATAATAGAAAACCGCATGCAAAATTTGAGCCAAAAATTAAAATCGGGAGATCGGTTTATATGGGAGCTATACCAGGTAATAGTCTGATTTGGACCATACTTGGCACAGTTATTGGAAGTCAAAACGGAACAATACATGCAAATTTTTTAGCCAAATTGGACAAAAATTGCGGTTTTCAGGGGCTCAAGAAATCAAATCAGGAGATCGGTTTAAATTGGAGCTATATGAGCTTCTTGCCCGATCGAAACCGTACTTGACACAGTTGTTGAAAGTCATAATAGAACATCGCATGCAAAATTTCAGCTAAATTGGATGAAAATTGAGGACCACGGGGGCTCTAGAAATCAAATCGGGAGATCGGTTTATATCGGAGCTATATCAGGATCTTGACCGATTTGAACCGTATTTGGCACAGTTCTTGGAACTTATAACAAAACACTATGTGCAAAATTTGAGCTAAATCGGGGAAAAACTGCGGCTTCTAGGGGCTCAAGAAGTTAAATCGGGAGATCGGTTTATATGGGAGCTACATCCAAATCTGAACCGACATGACCCACTTGCAATCCTCATAGACCTACGTCAATATTTAGTATCTGTGCAAAATTTCAAGCGATTTGCTTAACGCATTCGAGCGATAGCGTGATTTCGACAGACAGACGGACGGACGGAAATGGCTAGTTCGACTCAGAATGTCGAGACGATCAAGAACATATATACTTTATGGGGTCCTATATCAATAATTCGAATTGTTACAAACGCAATGACTAGATAAGTATAACCCCATCCTATAGTGTTGGGTTTAAAAATGGCTGAACAGATTACCTTAAAATTTTCACAGATTGTGTAGGTTGGTCTGTAAGGAAACATAGGCTATATAATTTATTGATATCGGCAGGGGGGCTGACCCTCCCCCCTATCCCATAAATGCTGCCCAAAAATAAAAGTGGACCGATCGAAACAATGTGGGACTCAAGGGAAAGGTATTCGGGAGTAGATTACGAACATGTTCAGGAAGGAAGAGTAGACTTTAAAATTATTTGATATCGACAGGTAGCGGACCCTCCCCCGTTATCCCAAAAACACTGCCCAAAATCACAAGTGAACCAATAAGGCCAATATTGGTGTCAAATTTAAGGTATTGGAGAGTAAAATACCAATATGGTATTAACATATGAGACTGAGTAAACATCGACCCGCCCCAACCCCAAAATTCCCCCAAACAGACATATTGGACGTTCATGTCAATATGGGGCTCAAATGAATAAGGCATACAAAATCAAATAAAATAATAGGGGATCACCCTACCCCACAAAATCGCCCCATATGGGCATATGACCCACCATGACAATACGGGACTCGGTTTGTTCCGTACAAAAAAAAAACGGCTGAACCGATTTTCTTAAAATTTTCACGGATTGTGTAGGTTTGTCCGGAAGGTAATACATAGTTTTAGATATCGGATGGGGGCGGACCCTCCCCCTTACCAAAAAATGGCAACCCAAAACCAAAAAGTTAACCGATAGGCACAATATGGGTTACAAAAGGTATTGGAGACCAGAAAATTAATATCGTATTCAAATTTGGGTCTAAGTACCCAGCGGGCCGCCACAACCCCAAAACTCTTCTAAACAGATATATTAGACATTCATGTCAATATGGTACTCAAATGAAAAGTATTCGGCAGTAGATTACAAATATGACATAAAAAATTAGGTCCAAGTAATGGGAGGTCGCCTCACCTCCCATGGGACATTGGACAATAAATACACCTTTTAAGGGCCCAAAACTTTAAATTAAGAAATCGGTCTATATGGCAGCTATATCCAAATCTGATCCGATCTGGGCCAAATTGAAGATAGATGTCGAAGGGCCTAACATAACTCACTGTCCCTAATTTCGCCAAATTAACGAAAGAACGTCGAAGGGCCTCAAACAACACTTTTCCCAAAATTTCAGCCAAATGGAATGATAAATGTGGCATTTATGGGCCTAACACACTAAATCGGAGGATCGGTCTATATGGCAGCTATATCCAAATCTGGACCTATCTGGGCCGAATTAAAGAAGGATATCAAAAGGCTTAAAGCATCACTGTCCCAAATTTCAGCAAAACCGGAAAGTAAATGTGGATTTTATTGGTCGAAGACCCTAAATCGGAGGATCGGTCTATATGGCAGCTATATCCAAATCTGAACCGATCTGGGTCAAATTAACAGAGAATGTCGGAGGTCCTAACACAACTCACTGTCCCAAATTTCAGCAAAATCTGATAATAAATTTGGCTTTTATGGGCCCAAGACCCCAAATCGGCAGATCGGTCTATATGGCAGCTATATCCAAATCTGAACCGATCTGAACAAAATTGACGAAGGATGTCGGAGGGCCTAACACAACTCACTGTGCAAAATTTCAGCAAAATCGGATAATAAATGTGGCTTTTATGGGACTAAGACCCTAAATCGGCGGATCGGTCTATATGGGGGCTATATCAAGATATAGTCTGATATAGCCCATCTTCGAACTTAACCTGCTTATGAACAAGAAATGAATCTGTGCAAAGTTTCAGCTCAAAATCTCTATTTTTAAAGACTGTAGCGTGATTTAAACAGACAGACGGATAGACGGACCGACATGTCTAGATCGTCTTAGATTTTTACGCTGATCAAGAATATATATACTTTATAGGGTCGGAAATGAATATTTCCATGTATTGCAAACGGAATGACAAAATGAATATACCCCCATCCTTCGGTGGTGGGTATAAAAACGAATTTGATATCCAATTTTGGGGGTACGCCCTAAATCACCCCTTAAACTGAACTTTATTTCCGACTACAGCAATATGGAACATATTTGAGTCAAAATGTCGCCCCTAAAAATCACTTCTTATTACCCTAATTTCAAAAATACCAGATCTCGGAGATTGGTATTGCGATTAGCTCTAACAATCGCCAAAAAAACATGGTTTCTATTGTCGGGGACGGGTGCCGTGGGGACAGCCCAAAACCCGCCAAATGGATATATACACCAATCACGGCAATATAGAGCCATGTGTTTGGGGAGCCGCCCCAACCCATAATACTTCCCTATTATATAAAAACTATTTGGGGTGGATATTTATTGATTTTCGGGAAATTTATATTATGGGTTGCCCAAAAAGTAATTGCGGATTTTTCATTTAGTCGGCGTTGACAAATTTTTTCACAGCTTGTGACTCTGTAATTGCATTCTTTCTTCTATCAGTTATCAGCTGTTACTTTTAGCTTGCTTTAGAAAAAAAAATGTAAAAAAAGTATATTTGATTAAAGTTCATTCTAAGCTTTACTAAAAATGCATTTACTTTCTTTTAAAAAATCCGCAATTACTTTTTGGGCTGCCCAATAATTTTCGGCACAAAGACCCTGGGGTCCACCCCACCTTCAAACACAACTTATTTACCGATCATCCCATTATGGGACTCATACGAAATGTTTATGAAAGTAGAGCACGAGTCTTATATTTACTTTGATGGCCAAGTGACCACCACCCAAAGTTTACCCTAATATTTACCAATACAGTAATATGGGACTCAAAAGAAAGGCATTTGCGAGTAGAGTACAAATGTGCCCAGGAACCCAGCAGGGCCAAACTTTTCATACATCAATGAGTGGTTTTCGATTCAAGTTGAGTTTATCAACGATAAGGGACCGAGCCCGTACGGTGTGCCGCAATGCGACACCTCTTTGTGGAGAATCTTTTACATGACCATGCATGGTATGGCACCTCGCAAATATCGCCAGCACTAAAATGGGATATGGGATGATAACCTCTGCGCTACGGTTGCCTCCGTGGCTCTAATTATTGTAGTAACTAAAATTTTCAACCGATCTGCACAAAATTTTGCACGGAATGTTTTGTTACCGAGCTTAACCTGCAGATAGGTTTCATCAAAATCGGTTCAGATTTGGATATAGCTCCCATATATATATTTCATCCAATATTGCCTTTTAAGGCTGTAGTTGTGCACTACTCTTTCCTTTACGATTACCACAATATGTAGGTCGAAATTCTTCATTTCAAATTTAGACAAATTTTAATTTCAACGGCTTAGCCTGCACACCCCATTTGTTGTAGGTTATCAAAAGGTCGATTTTGTGCGACTTTAGCCCAGCCTTACTTTTTTCATTGCAATCATGCTGGCAACCCAAGTTTCAGCATGACCAATCTTAATTAGCATTTACTTATTATTCACTTGCTTCATTGCCGTTGTAATGGAAACCCGTCAAACAAGCCATGTAATAGCCCTTATTACTAAGCCCACAATTGCGACAACATTCGCATAAATTTTTATGTTAATATTATATGAGATATCCTAATGTCATTATTTTGCTATACCACCTTAGCCACAAACTATGACACTCACATTTACACAATTTGCCATTCAAACATACATACAATACATAGATGATACATCTGTGTCTGAGATACCTTTGGTCAAACAAATGCCTGCAAAATTGCCACAAAAATTGTTGTGGTTGCCATGGTGAACAGTGTTAGTGGTTATTTTCCCATTTATGCGAACTGCAAAATTTGGTCCATAATTTATAAATCGTCTTTTTGCCAAGTACTTTATAATTGGCTGCACTGTGACTATGACACTAGCATATGCCAAATATAATTGTTATCGGTGGACAATGGTTCGTACATTTATTAATCGTTAGGCCACTAACATACACACACACATATATCGGTTCAAATTTAAATTATGCTCAACATCCAACATCTATTCATTGAATTTTAATGAAATTGATGCTTGAAAGTGACGTGTCTGTGTGTGTGTGTGTATATGTCTGGATTCATGTTTCGTCAAACGTATCTATGGTCATATCAATACCATTCACCAATACGAATGAAAAAAAAAATCATTTAGCATTACAGATGTGTGTGTGTGTGGGTGTCAGATGTGTGCTTGAGTTGGGATATGGTTGTAATACACGCTTGTTTCCTGATTGTGACATTAAAATTCATGGAAAAATATATTGGAATTGAAATATTTTAGTAATGACAATTTTTATTACAATAAATTTGTGATGAATAACGGAAAAATTAAACTGTAAAAAAAGGGAAAGAAAGGGAAAACAAGTTTCCATAGATACCGATGTATTGCAAAAATTTATGCAATTAATAGTTCGCTCAATACGATCGATCTTAGTTTGTTGGCGATAGATCTAGTGACCAATTTCATATATGTAGCGTTTTATCGAATTCCTAAATCCAGTGGAATAGTGCTGAAGGTGGATGAATCCAATCTCTCTTTTCAATCCCTCTTTGTCCCAGTCTAAGCTGGAAAGCGCTATATATAAAACAGTACTCTAGCGGGAACTTAACATTGCAATGTGCGATAAGCTCAATGTATCTTATTTATAAAAATCAATTTGTGTTTGTTTGTAGGTTTGTTTGTTTGTTTGTTTGTGTGTTCCTTATAGACTCAGAAACGGCTGAATCGATTTTCTTGAAATTTTTACAGATGGTACATAATGACCAATGAATATCGAAATATGATCCGATTTGGATCATATTTCGATATAACTGCTAACAAAATATCGGTCATTTTAGTAGCTATATCTAAAAATAAACCGATCTGAACCATATACAACGTGGATGTCGAAAAGCCTAATATAAGTCACTGTGTAAAATTTCAGTTAAATCGGATTATAAATGCGCCTTTTTTGGGGCCAAGACTTTAAATCGAGAGATTGGTCTATATGGCAGCTATATGCAAATCTTGATCGATCTAGACCAAATTGCAGAAATATGTGGAGGGGTTTGACATAACTTTCTGTCCCAAATTTCGTCAACATCGGACAAAAAATGAGTCTTTTATGGGCCCAAAACATTAAATCGAGAGATCGGTCTATATAGCAGCTATATCCAAATCTGGACCGATCTGAGTGAAATTGAAGAATGATGTCAAAGGGCCTAGCGACCGGTTTATATGGCAGCTAGCGACCGGTTTATATGGCAGCGACCGGTTTATATGGCAGCTATATCCAAATCTGGACCGATCTGTGGCATAATCCAGAAGTATATGAAGGGCCTTGGCGTAACTCAATGTCACAAATTTTGGCGGCATTGGACAATAAATGCGCCTTTTATGGACCTAAGACTCTAAATCGGAGGATCGGTTTATATGGCGGCTATATCCAAATCTCGACCGATCTGTTCCATAATGCAGAAGTATATGAAGGGGCTTGATGTAACTCAATGTCACAAATTTTGGCGGCATTGGACAATAAATGCGCCTTTTATGGACCTAAGACTCTAAATCGGAGGATCGGTCTATATGGCAGCTATAGCCAAATCTGGACCTATCTGAGCCAAATTGCCGAAGGATGCCGAAAGGCCTAATACAACTCACTGTCCCAAATTTCAGCAAAATCGGATAATAAATATGGCTTTTACGGGCCCTAATTCGGAGGATCGGTCTATATGGCAGCTATATCCAAATCTGGACCGATCTAGGCCCAATTTAAGGAACTATATCCAAGAGCCCAACACAACTCACTGTTCCAAATTTCAGCAAAATCGAATACTAAATGTGGCTTTTATGGGCCTAAGACCCTTAATTGGAGGATCGGTCTATATGCCAGCTATATCCAAATCTGGACCGATCTGAGCCAAATTAACGAAGAATGTTGAAGGGCCTAAGACAACTCACTGTCCCAAATTTCAGCAAAATCGGATAATAAATGTGGCTTTTATGGGCCTAAGACCCTAAATCGGAGGATCGGTCTATATGGCAGCTATATCCAAATCTGGACCGATCTGAGCAATATTGACGAAGGATGTCGAAGGTCCTAATACAACTCACTGCCCCAAATTTCAACAAAATCGGATAATAAATGTGGCTTTTATGAGCCTAAGACCCTTAATCGGCGGATCGGTCTATATCGGGGCTATATCAAGATATAGTTCGATATAGCCCATCTTTGAACTTAACCTGCTTACGGACAAATAAAGAATCTGTGCAAAGTTTCAACTCAATATCTCTATTTTTGATGACTGTAGCAACAGACAGACGGACAGACGAACGGGCACCATCCTTCGGTGGTGGGTATAAAAATTTGGTATCCAAAATTTCGAATGGGGTACCTAGGGGGGCTGCCCCACCCTAAAACCTACCAAACATATATTTAAACCAATCACGACAATATGGGACTCAAATGAAAGGTATTTAGGATAAGAAAACGTATCTGATATCCAATTGTCGGACCAAGTGCTAGGGTGACCATCTCAAGCCCCAAAACTCCCCTAAATCGGACATATCTACCGACCATGGCAATATGGGACTCAAATGAAAGGTATTTGCGAGTAGAATATGAATCTGATATCCAAATGTGGGACCACGTTTCTGGGGGTCCACCCCTTTCCCAAAACACCCCCCAAACAGGACTTGTTTACTGACCATGGCAATATTGGGCTTAAATAAAGGGTATTTGAGTGTAAAATAAGAATCTGATATCCAGATGTGGGACCAAGTGTAAGGGGGCCGCCTTTCTCCAAAAACATCCCCCAATGGGCACAAATTTACGACCATAGCCATATGCGGCTCAAATGAAAGGTATTTGGGAGTAAAGCACGAATCTGATATCAATATTTGGGAAAAGTGTCTATGGGGCCACCCCACACCCTCAACACCACCCAAATAGAAAGTATTTGCTGACTTTTGCAATATGAGGCTCAAATAAGAGGGTTTCTAAAGTGGAACACGAATCCGATATATATTTTCAAGGCCAACTCTCTGAGTGGTCGACCATCCCCCAAAACACCCCCAAGCCGGTCATGTTTGTCGACTATGGAATATGGGGCTCAAATAAAAGATATGTGGTAGTAGCCCACATATCTGAAATCAACATTTGGGGCCAACTGTTTAGCGGACTTCCCACCACCATAACAACCCCCAAGTAGGATGTATTTGCTCACCAAGACAATTTGGGTCTTAAAGAGAGTGGAACTAAATATTCATAGTTTTTAGGGCCAATACCTCAAACCGGACATATTTGCTGACTTTTGCAATAAGGAGTTTAAATGAGATTAGAAAACGAATTTGATATCCAATTTTGAGGGCAATGGCAAAATGGGGTTCAAATAAATGATGTATGATGGAGAATAGAGCGCGTTGCTGATATATTTTCCGGGCTTAGTGTTTGGGGACCACACCAATCCCCAAAATACCCCTACATCGGACATATTTACCGACAATGTCAATGTGGAGCTTAAATGAAAGGTATTGGGGGTTAGAGCAAGAATTGATACCCATTTTCGGGACCAACTTTCTGGGGGTCTATCCCTTTCCCAAAATAACCCACAAACAGCAATTGTTTACTGACCATCGCAATATGGGGCTCACATAAAGGTATTTGGGAGAAGAATACGAATTTGATATACAAATGTAGGACCATGTATTTATGCCATCACCTCTTTCCCAAAACACCCCCAAAGGCAAACAATTTTCGACCATGCCAATATGTGGCTCAAATGAAAGGTATTTGAGATTCGAAAACGAATTTGATAACCTATTTTGGGGGCCAAGTGTTTAGGGGACGCCTCACCCTGTCAGCTTCTTTTAAGCCAATGACAATATGGGGTTTAAATAAATGGTATTTGAGAGAAGAGCACGATGCTGATATTTTTTCAGGGCCAAGTATCTCGGGAACCACCTCTCCCCCGAAAACACCACTAAATCAGACATCATGAGAATATCGGGCTGAAATGAAGTATTTTAAGAGTGGAGTACACTTTACATCCAAACTTAAATTCGTAGACCAATAAAGATCATATGAGATTCAATTAAAGACACTTATATTAATAAACTGTTAGTCAAGTTTGCATGGTATTTCACTAAAAGATCTTTTATTATCGAAATTAAATATTCCAAGGAAACTTTTGTTTCATATTAAGTAAAAGAAGTCGCAGCAGAGCGCGCCCGGGTCAGCTAGTACATATATAGAAGCTGTTTATATTATTACTGAAGATGAGGAACAGAAATTGAGCTGTTGGATTATTCATGACACCGTACACGAAAGTCCCGGACGGTCTTTTTTATACCCACCTCAGTAGGATAGGGGGTATATTTGTTTAGTCACTCCGTTTGCAACACATCGAAATATCAATTTCCGACCCACAAAGTATATATATTTCGGATCGTCGTAAAATTCAAAGACGATTTAACGATGTCCGTGTGTCTGACCGTCTGTCCGTCTATCAGTCCGTCTGTTGAAATCACTCTAGAGACTTCAAGAATTGAGATACTGAGCTGAAATTTTGCACAGATACGTTTTTTTGGTGCACGCTGGTTAAGTTCTTGAACGGGCCAAATCGGACCATATTTGGATATAGCTGCTATTGTATATAGACCGATTTTCCGATAAAGGGTCTAATGCCGATATAGCTGCCATATAGACCGATCTCCCGATAAAGGGTCTGAAGACCATAAAAGCTTTATTTATTACCCGATTTCGCTGAAATTTGCAACTGTGATTTATTTTAAGCCTCCCGACGTCTGACCGAAATATAGATTAGATCGGACTATATTTAGATATAGTTGCCATATAGACTGATCTCACGATAAAGGGTCTGAAGACCATTAAAGCTTTATTTTTTAACCGATTTCGCTGAAATTTTAAAAAGTGAGTAGGTTAAGACCTCCCAATATTCGATCTAAATATGGTTCAGATCGGACTATATTTAGATATAGTTAATACCAGATTTCGCTGAAATTCGGTTTATAATTGGATATATTTGCCAAAGAGACCAATATTTTTTTCTACAAAATTTAATAATGACATATATATTAGACCACTCAATGTCCGTGCAGAATTTGGGTGCTTCAGTCGTCCAATTTTCACCTGATTGTGACGAAATGGGATTTACATATATACCCGAGGTGGCGGGTATCCAAAGTTCGGCCCGGCCGAACTTAATACCTTTTCACCTATTTTCGTTAACTATACTTTCATCCTTCATGAAACTATACTGGCCTCTGAGTGAACTTACTTTATTGGTGGGTTACCCATGCACCATCATACAGTAAAGGATTACCAAACTCACAACAATTGTACTGTCATGATCCACAACAATAGATAGTGCTTTTAAACTTTAGCATATATGTTATGCCGTTCCTATGCTTTTTAGAATACTTTAAAAAAATTTTATATATATTCTACTGTCGCAATGTATCTGAATAAAAATTCAAAACTATTGAATGCACAAAATGAACCAATGGAGAAAAAAGAACAAGTCCCTACACAAAACATGACAACAAATAAAAGAAACCAAACAAATGTGAATCGGAATACGAATGTGTAAAACGTGGACAGAGTTTAGGGAAGCAAACAATTTAAAATTCAGCGGTGATTTTGGATTTTCTTTTTTTTTTTGTTATTCTCTACTCTTATCTTTTCGCTACATGTGTATGCGTGTGTGTGTGAGTGTGTAAGCAATCGGGCATGCATGCAATCGGGCATGCATCCGTTTCCTGCTATTGTGACTGTCTGTAGTTCCACAGTCATGGCTTGTGGAATTCGTCTTCGAATTTTTATAACCATGAAATATTTATTAGCTTCACTGATTTGAGAGATGTATTTGATTCAGCAAATGTTGACAGAAATCGACTGAAACTCGAAAATAAAACCAGAATCAAAGGAACTTCATGTAATAGATGGCGTGGTCAGCAAATGTTAAATAAAACTGGTTGTTGAATTAAATACGAGGCATCTGATGCAAAATTTTCATGAAATTTTCTCTAAACACAAAATTTCATGATATAATTTCATGATAAAACAAGTAAAAGCGTGCTAAGTTCGGCCGGGCCGAATCTTATATACCCTCCACCATGGATCGCATTTGTCGAGTTCTTTTCCCGGCATCTCTTCTTAGGCAAAAAAGGATATAAGAAAAGAGTTGCTCTGCTATTAAAACGATATCAAGATATGGTCCGGTTCGGACCACAATTAAATATGTTGGAGACCTGTGTAAAATTTCAGCCAATTCGTATAAGAATTGCGCCCATTGGGGCTCACGAAGTAAAATAGAGAGAACGATTTATATGGAATCTGTATCGGGCTATAGACCGATTCAGACCATAATAAACACGTTTGTTGATGGTCATGAGGGGATCCGTCGTACAAAATTTCAGGCATATCGGATAATAATTGCGACCTCTAGGGGTCAAGAAGTCCAGATCCCAGATCGGTTTATATGGCAACTATATCAGGTTATGAACCGATTTGAACCTTATTTGACACAGTTGTTGAAAGTAAAAATAAAATACGTCATGCAAAATTTCAGCCAAATCGGATAGGAATTGCGCCCTCTAAAAGCTCAAGAAGTCAAATCCCAAGATCTGTTTATATGACAGCTATATCAGGTTATGAACCGATTTCAACCATACTTGGCACAGTTGTTGGATATTATAACGAAATACTTCGTGCCAAAATTCATTCAAATCGGATAAGAATTGCGCCCTCTAGAGGCTCAAGAAGTCAAGACCCAAGATCGGTTTATATGACAGCTATAACAGGTTATGGGCCGATTTGAACCATTCTTGGCACAGTTGTTGGATATAATAACAAAACACGTCGTGCAAAATTTCATTTCAATCGAATAAGAATTGCGCACTTTAGAGGCTCAAGAAGTCAAGACCCAAGATCGGTTTATATGGCAGCTATATCAGGTTATGGACCGATTTGAACCATACTTAGCACAGTTGTTGGATATAATAATAAAACACGTCGTGCAAAATTTCATTCTGATCGGATAAGAATTGCGCACGCTTGAGGCTCAAGAAGTCAAGAGCCCAGATCGGTTTATATGGCAGCTATATCAGGTTATGGACCGATTTGAACCATACCTGGCACAATTGTTGGATATCATAACAAAACACGTCATGCAAAATTTCATTCCAATCGGATAAGAATTGCGCACTCTAGAGGCACAAGAAGTCAAGACCCAAGATCGGTTTATATGGCAGCTATATCAAAACATGGACCGATATGGCCCATTTACAATACCAACCGACCTACACTAACAAGAAGTATTTGTGCAAAATTTCAAGCGGTTAGCTTTACTCCTTCGGAAGTTAGCGTGCTTTCGACAGACAGACGGACGGACCGACGGACAGACGGACGGACATGGCTAGATCGACATAAAATGTCACGACGATCAAGAATATATATACTTTATGGGGTCTCAGACGAATATTTCGAGTAGTTACAAACAGAGTGACGAAATTGGTATACCCCTCATCCTATGGTGGAGGGTATAAAAATATAAAAAATTGAATTTGTGTTTGTTTGTCGGTTTGATTGCTTGCTCCGTATAGCCTCAAAAACAGCTGAACCGATAACCTTGAAATTTTCACAAATTGTGTAGGTTGATCTTGAAGGAAACATCGGCTCTATAATTTTTTGATATTGGAAGGGGGTCGGAAGCTCCCCCTACTGCAAAAGTACTACCCAAAAATAAAAGTGGACCGATCGGGACAATATGGGACTCAAATAAAAGGTATTCAGGAGTAGAGTACAAATTTCATATTAAAAATTGGGTCCATGTAACTGGGGGCCGCCCCAACCCCAAAACCCCCTAAAATAGGTTTTTTGGACGATCATGACAATATGCGACTCAAATGAAAGGTGTTCGTGAGTAGATTGTGAATATGGACAGAAAGGAGAAATAGACCTCATAATTTGTTGATTTCGGAAGGGGGCGGACACTCCACCGTTAAAAAACACCACCCAAAATCAAAAATGAACCGACGGGCACAATATGGGATTCAAATGAAAGGTATTGGAAAATAGAATACGAATATGGTATTAAAATTTGGGTATAACCCCAAAATTCCCCCAAACAGACATATTGGACGTTCATGTCAATATGGGCCTCAAATGAAAGGTATTCGGAAGTAGATTATGAATCTGGCATACAAAATCAGTTCAAAGTATAGCAGGTTGCCCCACCTCCCAAAAATGCCTTAAATGGGCATATGACCCATCATGACTATATGGGACTCGGTTTTTTTATACCCACCACCGAAGGATGGGGGTATATTCATTTTGTCATACCGTTTGCAACACATCGAAATATCCAGACACACGACAATATCTAGACATGTCCGTCCGTCTGTCTGTTGAAATCACGGTACAGTCTTTAAAAATAGAGATATTGAGCTGAAATTTTGCACAGATCCTTTGAGTTATATTGGGCCCTTCGACATTCTTCGTTAATTTGGCTCAGATCGGTCCAGATTTGAATATAGCTGCCATATAGACCGATCCTCCGATTTAGAGTCTTGGGCCCATAAAAGCCACATTTATTATCCGATTTTGCCGAAACTTGGAACAGTGAGTTATATTAGGCCCTTCGACATTCTTAGTTAATTTGGCTCAGATCGGTGCAAATTTGGATATAGCTGCCATATAGACCGATCTTCCGATTTAGGGTCTAAGGCCCATAAAAACCACATTTATTATCGGATTTTGCTGAAATTTTGGACAGTGAGTTGCGCTGAGCCCTTCGACAGCCTTCGTGAACTTGGCCGAGATCGGTCTAAATTTGGATATAGCTGCCATATAGACCGATCTTCCGATTTAGGGTCTTAGGCCTAAAAAAGTCACATTTATTTTCTGATTGTGCTGAAATTTTAGATAGTGAGTTCCGTTAGGCCCTTCGACATCCTTCGTCAATTTCGTTCAGATCGGTCCAGATTTGGATATAGCTGCCATATATACCGATCCTCCGATTTAGGGTCTTGGGCCCATAAAAGCCACATTTATTATCCGATTTTGCTGAAGTTTGGGACAGTGAGTTATATTGGGCCCTTCGACATTCTTCGTTAGTTTGGCTCAGATCGGTCTAGATTTGGATATAGCTGCCATATAGACCGATCCTCCGATTTATGGTCTTAGGCCCATAAAAACCAAATTTATTATCGGATTTTGCTGAAATTTTGGACAGTGAGTTGCGTTGAGCCCTTCGACAGCCTTCGTCAACTTGGCCAAGATCGGTCCAAATTTGGATATAGCTGCTATATAGACCGATCTTCCGATTTAGGGTCTTAGGCCCATAAAAGCCACATTTATTATCCGATTTTGCTGAAATTTTGGACAGTGAGTTACGTTCGGCCCTTCGACAGTCTTCGTCAATTTGGCCCCGATCGGTCCAGATTTGGATATAGCTGCCATATAGACCGATTCTCCGATTTAGGGTCTTGGACCCATAAAAGCCACATTTATTATCTGATTTTGCTGACATTTTAGACAGTATGTTGCGTTGAGCCCTTCGGTATCCTTTGTCCATTTCGTTCAGATCGGATATAGCTGCCATATATTCCGATCCTCCGATATAGGGTCTTGGGCCCATAAAAGCCACATTTATTATCCGATTTTGCTGAAATTTGGGACAGGGCCTTAGGCCCTTTGACATCTTTCTTCTATTTGGCCCTGATCGGTTCAGATTTGGATATAGCTGCCATATAAACCGATCACTCGATCCCGATGTCGCCGTAATTTGGGACAGTGAGTTGTATTTGGCCCTTCGATATTTGTCTTCAGTTTGCCTCAGATCGGTCCTGATTTGGATATAGCTGCCATATAGACCGATCTCTCGGTTGAACAATGACTTGTACTTATAAGCATTTAGTCTAAATCGGATGATATGTCTATATAGCTGCTATGGGGCATAAGGTATGCAATTTTCACCGAATTTTGATGAAAGGTGGTTTACATATATACCCGAGGGGGTGGGTATCCAAATTTCGTCCCGGCCGAACTTAACTCCTTTTTACTTTTTTTGTTTGTTCTGTAGAATCAAACACGGCTGAACCGATTTTCTTAAATTTTTCACAGATTGAGTAAGTTTGTCTGAAATCGGATGGGGGCGGTCCCTCCCCCTAAAAACGCCACCCAAAACCGAAAGTGGACCGATGGGCACAATATGGTTATCAAATCAAGGGTATTGGAGACTAGAAACTGACAGAAGAAATATCCGGAGACTGATAACTGACAGAAGAAAGAATTCAATTACAGAGTCACAAGCTGTGAAAAAATTTGTCAACGCCAACTATATGAAAAATCCGCAATTACTTTTTGGGCAACCCAATAGTATTAAATTTTGGTCCAAGTACCCCGTAGGCCGCCCAAAACCCTAAACAGATATATTGGGCGTTCCTATCAATATGGGACTCAAATGAAAAGTAATCAGCATTAGATTACAAATATGACATAAAAAATTTGGTCCAAGTAATGGGAGGTCGCCCCACCCCCAAATACCCCAAAATTGACATATTAGCCAACCATGGCTATAAGGGACTCAAACGAAAGGTATTTGGGTGTAGATTACGAATATGACATTAAAATTTGCGATCAAGTCTAGGTGGCACTTATCCATCCAAAAATAAGTCAAATAGGTCGATTGACCCATTATGACAATATGGGACTCAAATGAAAGGTATTTGAGAGTAGAAAACGAATTTGATGCTGATTTGATACGCCCTAAAGCACCCCCTAAAATGAACTTAATTTCCAATTATGGCAATATGGAGTTCAAATCAGCGGTATTTGGGAGTAATGAACGAATTTCATATCTACTTTCTGGGCATAGTGCCGGTGGCCGTCCAGCTCCAAAACACCCTCCAAACGGTTCATATTTACCGACCTAGGCAATATGGGGCTCAAATTAAAGGGATTTAGAAGTTGAGCACGAATTTGATATCCATATTTGAATCGATATGTCTGTGGTGACATCCCTTCCATAAAAAGCACTTCTCATTTTCTAATTTTCAAAACACCATATCTCGGACTTTGGTAATGCGATTCGTTCAAAATATTTTTTGAACTCTCACAGTCAATACCAAACACGGTTTCTATTGTCGGGGTCGGAGGCAACGAAAGGTGGTTGAGAGAAAAAAACCAATTTGATATCCAATCGAAGTGGCATCACGATCTGGATTGCCCAAAAAGTAATTGCGGATTTTTCATATAGTCGGCGTTGACAAATTTTTTCACAGCTTGTAACTCTGTAATTGCATTCTTTTTTCTGTCAGTTATCAGCTGTTACTTTTAGCTTGTTTAGAAAAAAAGTGTAAAAAAAGTATATTTGATTAAAGTTCATTCTAAGTTTTATTAAAAATTCATTTACTTTCTTTTAAAAAATCCGCAATTACTTTTTGGGCAACCCAATATTTGGGGAGTCACCGCACCCCAAATAACCTCCAAATTATATAAAAGCTATTTAGGGTGGAAATTTATCGATTTTCGGGATATTGGTACTCATTTTCAGAACAAAGACCCTGGGGTCCACCCCCGCCCTCAAATAGCACTTATTTACCGATCATGCCATTATGGACCCCATATAAAATGTTTTTGAAATTAGAGCACGAATCATACATCTACTTTAAGGGCCAAGTGTCTGGGTGGCCTCTCCACTCCTGAAATTCGCCCTAAACCCGAAATATTTACCAGCACGGCAATATGGGACTCAATAGAAAGGCAGAAAGGGAGTAAAGTAAAAATTTGTCCAGGAACCGAGCAGGGGAAAACATCTCACACATCAATGAGTGCTAACCGATTCAATTTGTGTTTGTCAACGATAAACTGCGGCGTGCCGCAGTGCGACACCTCTTCGGGGAGAATTTTTTACATGACCATGCATGGCATAGTTCCTCGCAAATGTCCAGCAAATGTCCGCCGCAATTAAGAGGGGATAACCACCGCTTTAAAATTTTTCTGAAGTTCTCGCTAGGATTCGCGTCATAGGCAGACATAGGCTACAGTAGCACGAATTCGATATCCCCGAATGTGGATGTGGAAGTGTCCCCACCCTAAAAAGATATTAGAGAGCTAAAGAAGGCGCAACGGAGCGGGCCCTGTCCAACTAGTCTTCTCTAAGGATAATATCTCAGTAAATTTTTCATACTCGTGAATTGTAGAGGAAAATGTACTCATATCAAAAATATATTTTCAGAATATATTTTAGACATGTGTGGCTTAAATAATAGTTCTATAGCGGCCATTAAACAAATTACTTCAAAATTAATGAAATTTTTTTGTTTTTATTTTTTTTATTCACATTATTACGCATAAAACAATACAATGGACAATATACAACAATGCTTTTGCAATAAACAATCGTGGAAAAAATTAAAATTGTCCCGTATAACACACACACGAACAAACCAACATCTATAGACAATACACATGTAGGAAGAAAAACAATGCATTATTTGTTCCAATAACTAGTCTTGGTTTGGCGAACAAAACCTCCCACAAAGAACTACATGCATATTTAATTTTATTGCACTTTATTATATGCGTTTTTTGTTTTGCTTATAACAAAACACATACACATGCATTGTTGTTTGAGAACAAAAGTTTTTACCCGACCTCTATAGGGCTATACCATGCAGAATGGTTTATTTTTTTGCTTGCATCCATTTTTATGTGACTATTTTACACAAAGCGCGTATGCTATTTATTTTGTAAAGCATTACGAAAATAAATAAAAAAAAAGACAAAAGAAATTATCAAAAATAATATTTCTACAAATGATTAAAAATTGCTTCAAACCTATAAATAAGATACACAATTAGATGGACCATTTATAGGAAAATCTAATCAGCTGCCATTAAAATACGTTTTTCAAAAGCAATTATTTATGAAATACCCAGGCCAACACGGGATAATTGTGAGCACCACACAGACTGAAACTTTGAGGGATTCCACATAACATATACGACTGGGGCGCTGGCCAGTAACCCGCAACCGGAAAACTAAAAAAGTAAAAAGGCGTTAAGTTCGGCCGGGCCAAACTTTGGATACCCTCCACCTCGGGTATATATGTAAACCACGTTTCGTCAAAATCCGGTGCAAAATTCATACGTTATGTCCCATAGCAGAAATATGTGGAGGACTTAACTTATCTCATTGTCCACAATTTCGGTAACATCGGACAATAAATTCGCTTTTTATGGCCCCAAAACCTAAAACCGAGAGATCGGTCTATATGACAGCTATATTCAAATCTGGACCGATCTATGCGATACTGCAGAAATATGTCAAGGGGCTTAACTTAACTCACTGTCCCAAAATGTCGGCGACATCGGATAATAAATGCGTGTTTTATGGGCCTAAGACCCCAAATCGGAGGATCCGTCTATATGGCAGCTATATCAAATCTGGACCGACCTGAGACAAATTGACGGAGGATGTTAAAGGGCCTAACACAACTCACTGTCCCAAATTTCAGCAAAATCGGATAGTAAATGTGGCTTTTATGGGCCTGGGACCCTAAATCGGAGGATCGGTCTATATGGCAGCTATATCCAAATCTGGACCGATCTGGGCCAAATTGACAAACGATGTCGAAGGGCCTAACACAACTCACTGTCCCAAATTACAGCAAAATCGGATAATAAATTGGGCTTTTATGGGCCAAAGACCCTAAATTTGAGGATCGGTCTATATGGCAGCTATATCCAAATCTGAACCGATCTAATCCATATTGACGAAGGATGTCGACGGGCCTAAGATAACTAACTTTCACAAATTTCAGCAAAATTGAATAATAAATGTGGCTTTTATGGGCCTGGGACCCTAAATCGGAGGATCGGTCTATATGGCAGCTATATCCAAATCTGGACCGATCTGGGCCAAATTGACGAACGATGTCGAAGGGCCTAACACAACTCACTGTCCCAAATTTCAGCAAAATTGAATAATAAATGTGGCTTTTATGGGCCTGGGACCCTAAATCGGCGGATCGGTCTATATGGGGACTATATCAAGATATAGTCCGATATAGCCTGTCTTCGAACTTAAACTGTTTCTGGACAAAAAAAGAATCTGTGCAAAATTTCAGCTCGATATCTCTATTTGTGAAGACTGTAGCGTGATTTCAACAGACAGAAGGAAAGACGGATTGGCATGTCTAGATCATCTTAGATATTTACGCTGATCAAGAATATATATACTTTATAGAGTCGGAAATGGATATTTCGATGTGTTGCAAACGGAATGACAAAATGACCATCCTTCGGTGGTGGGTATAATTATGGATTTTCCACCAAGAGTAGTAAGTGCCGCCTTTGTAAAGGTCGAAAACGTGAGGTTAAGTGAGTTCGGCAGTGAATAGAGATAAAACAAAGTTGAAGCTGTCGATAATCAAAGCTTCTTATAAAACCAAGTAAACGCAAAATATTGGAGACTAAAACTTAAAGAAACTTAGTAATTTTATAAATCTCCAATGGATAGACCTAATGGAGATGGATGCGCTTATAAATCTATCCAGGGTTTTGCTAATGAAGCATACTCTTTGCGATGGTCATATAACTTAGTATTGTGTCGAATCATGAGATTATTTGAACCATAATTTAGTTTGGTATCGAGAGGTCAAGGGATGTTGTACATGTAACTCTCTGTTTCAAATGTAGGCAAAATCTTGCAGAAAATTCTTCTTTTACATGCAAAGGAATTTTAATGGGAAGATTGGCAGTCAAAACAAGTGCATGTACTTGTAACTGTATAAGGCTCTGTCCAAATATGGACAGCAAAGAAGGACGGAAGACTGGAGTCCTAGAATATTTACATTTCAATTTATTTCAACTAGAATAACAGGTGTATGTAAAAGAATTCAAGCAAAGCAACTGTTGCAGTGATACAAAAATTGCATCAGAAACTAGCGCGATCTGTCACCATTTTTTTTTTTTTAACGAAACGAGTTCCAAATTTTATGCACTAACATAAACACTATAAAATTACTGCTTCCTGATAAGCTTTGCGAAAGGGTTTCTGCTATACCCAAGCAAAGCGAGCAAATGCAAACCTTGTCCACATAAACAAAATCGTATGAGTACAAACACAAACGCACAACATTGACTTTGAGATATGAATACAGGAAGAATTGTTGTAAGCACAAATACACCAAAAATATTTGTGCAGATACATACACACACACACATGCTTAAAAAATGCCTTTAGTAGTTTTGGTGTATTGGTGTGAGTGCGAGATATTGTACACAGGCATGAGTGACTGAACACAAGCTGTGTTCAAATGTGAAATGAACTTCCGATGCACTTGTAACTGATGCGTATGCACACATACACACACACACATACACGCAGACAGCCAAACACATCTGCATACACATACTTTTTCCAAGAGTTAGATGACATTATGAGGCGCATCTGGCAAGCTTTGGGGACCTATTGGACAAAATAACAATAAAGGCAAGTAAAAGCGTGCTAAGTTCGGCCAGGGCGAATCTTGGGAACCCACCACCATGGATTCTGCTAAGATATGGGAACTATATCTGGTTATAGATTGATTTAGATCATAATTGGCGCAGTTGTTGAGAATCATAACAGAACACTTATGCAAAATTTCAGCCAAATCGGATAAAAAATGCGGCTTATAAGAGCCGGGACATCGGTGTATATGGGAGCTACGTCATATTCTTGACCGATTTGGACCGTATTTGGTACAGTTGTTGAAAGTCATAAAAAATCGGATGAAAATTTTGGCTTGTAAGAGCTCAAGAAGTCAAATCGATAGATTGGTTTATATGAGCGCTATATTAGGTTCTTGACCGATTTAAGCCGTTGATGGAAGTCATAACAGAATACTATGTGCAAAATTTTAGCCACAACGGACAAAAATTGCGGCTGAAGTTTTAGCAACTTTTCGCGATGATTCTCTTACATCTCATTGAGTTTCAATCGTCAATATGAGCCGCCAAACACTCTTTTGGGATATCATTGGACAATCCTTTGCGTGTGCGGAAGTTTTTACAACGGTAAACGGGACTACAGAAACTCAGTCACTTTTGGCTACGTAACTGTTACTGATCCGAAGAGATACGCCAGGTTGTTCAACCGTCAATTTATTGCGCATCCCGAGAGTGGCAGGGCTAGGAGGAAAGCCCTTAGTCGTAGTCGTGGTCTCCGAGCCGAAGACCAGCCATCACACTTTACCGTCGACGAAGTTACGAATGTCATCCGTGGCGCCAAGTTATCCAAGGAGTTGGGCCCCAACGGAATCTCCACACTGACGCTGATTCGAGTACCTTACAACTGTCCGTAACCTGTCTTTGAACACTCTTATAGTACCCGATGTCTGAAAGATGGGCAGAGTTATCCCGCTACTAAAGCCTGGAAAGGACCCGCGTAAGGAGGAGTCGTACAGACAGAAGTCCCTTCTCTCACCAGTAGCCAAGAGGTTTGAGGGACTATTCCTCCCGAGCCTCGTTGGAGACTTTTCATTTGCCGAGCATCAGCATGGATTTCGAAGACTGTATATCACAACAACTGCTTCGCATGCCATCACAGGCCACACTTGCCGCAGCTTCCATCAGCACAGGCCTTGTCATAAGACGATCCTCGTGGTAAGGCGTACAGATCGATCTCCCTTCTCTCACCAGTAGCCAAGAGGCTTGAGGGACTATTCCTCCCGAGCCTCGTTGAAGACTTTTCATTTGCCGAGCATCAGCATGGATTTCGAAGACTGTATATCACAACAACTGCTTCGCATGCCATCACCGGCCACAATTGCCGTAGCTTCCATGGACATGTGATAGCCCAGGACATGTGATAGGACGGTCTTCGTGCCAATGGACCTATCGAAGGCATTCGACACGGTCAGCCATGCCAAACTCTTTGAGGACATCGCCAATACCTCCCTCAAGCCAGGCCTGATCGCCAGTCATTTGTGGAATTTAGAGATAAGAAATCGAAACACCGTAGAAGGAAACAGGAAATTCCAAAAGGTGGGGTCATATCTTCGGCACTGTTTAACCTCTAGCTATCACAGTTTCCCACATATATGCCAAGTATAGATCGAGTCCTTAACTTTGTAATAAAGAACTTGCTATCTATTTTTTTTTAAGTTTCCCATCATTTTCATGCTAAACCCCAATCAAATGAATGTGGAAAAAACGTAACTTGAATAAGTAGAGCGAAATGCATTTGCAAAGGCTGGCAAAAATATGGAATACTATTGTAATACGTATTGCTTCCTCATCTCACAACAACAACAACAACAACAACACTGAATGGACAATAAAGTAATGTAGTATGTACTTTGAAGTTGGTGAATGGATGAAGCAAAAAAAGAGAAACGAACGAAAAATGTGAAATGGAATTGCAAAAAAACGCGTTGAAACATCAAGCTGAATCAGCGTATACGCGTGTCAATGTCAGAACACCGAACAACAGTGCTCAGCGAGGCGTGTGTGGTTAGTTGGAAAGATTACTTAACTCGTAGCAATGCAAAAGGTCTATAAGAATTTATGGCCTTGAAGTAGGTGTACGTATGTGTGTGAATGTGTGTGTGTGTTTTGTAGAAACTCTTCATTCATAGCAATTTTGTTACCACAGCACATTCGGCACCGTCATCATAGTCTCTCACATGTCATGGAGGTCAGCTTGAGATGTGATGGAATATATATTCTCCATGGAATGGCCACAACGACTAGTATTTCTAGTTATGTGTAATTTATTACAAACATTTATGGTATTCCACGCGAAACTGTTTTGAAGATAAGTTTTATTGCTGAAGGCCAAAAATGAAGAGAATATTTTACCAGCTTATATGAAAAGGAATCAAAGATGAAATAAAATGCGCTTTAAAGTTAAAAATGTTGCACGATTTCTGAACTATAAAGATTTCATTTCAACTCTATTTCAATCAATTTCAATTATTTGGGTGCATGCGAAGACCTCTCTTTCGGAGATATTTTTCAAATTGCAAGACAACTAAGAACTTTTCATGAAAAATAAGGAAAATTATCCCTTTATGATTGCTATCTTATTTAAATGCGTGTCACTTGTACAGCTTAGGATACTGATCTTGCCGGCTTGACTGTCCTTTTAAGATATCAATGTATTAGTGCACCTATATTTGCTGAAACTTTGAACTTAGCTTCGCACCACAAGTTCGACTTTTTAATGTCATCTGATGAATAAAAACTGACTTCAGGAATGCCAGAGGTAATACTCACAGCATTTATACCACTACATTTAGGTCAGTGTCCATGGTTAAGGGGAAGGAGGCGCCAAAGCCAATCAAAACCAATGCTTTGTGTCCAACAACCCCACGAGAAGCTGTAAAAAAACACATTACATGAACTACCCACCAAACATTCCATCGAACTACCCATCATTGATCAATGATTGCTATCTAATTCAACTACGAACAATATGCACACCTCCATTATCTTTTTTCGCATGCTAATCTGCTGTATCATTCACTATGATATATCTGTGTCAACTTAAACAGAGATTACATTCCATAGAGAAGCATTGCAGAGATATAATCAGCCATTTGACCACTCTCCCACATCTCAGGTAACCGCCGTAATATTACCGGTCCTAGTTTCTTAGAGTATCTTTATATAACAAGTAAAAACATGCTAAGTTAGGCCGGGCCGAATTTTATAAACCCTCCACCATGGATTGCATTTGTCAAGATCTTTGCCCGATATCTCTTTATAGGCAAACAAAGGATAATGCATAAGAATTGATTTGCTTTATGAACTGTACCAAATTATTAAATGTTTGGGGCCATATATAATTTGGCTGTTAAAAAATACCAAAATGGAAAAAATTTTAGCCAAATCGGATAAGAATTGTTCTTTGTAAAGGCTCTAGAAATATAAAAGGGAGATCGGTTCGACTTTTAATGTGGGCTATATCAAATACTGAATCGATTTAGACCATACTTGGCAGAGTTGTTGAAAGTCAAAACAAACCACTTCATCCAAATCTGTCAAAAATTGCGCCCTCTAGCGGCTGAAGAAGTAAAAATACGATATCGGTTTATATGGGGGCTATATCAGATAATGAGCCGATTTGTGTCATACTAAACACAGTTGTTTGTAGTCAAATCGGCTATCAGGCTATGAACCGATTTAAGCAATACTTAACACAGTTGCCTGAAGTCGAAGTAAAATACTTGGTGCAAAATTTCAGTCGAATTGGATGAGAGTCCAGGATCGGCTAATATGGCAGCTATATCTAACGGAGGGACGGACGGACGGAGGGACGGACGGAGGGACGGACGGAGGGACGGACGGAGGGACGGACGGAGGGACGGACGGAGGGACGGACGGAGGGACGGACGGAGGGACGGACGGAGGGACGGACGGAGGGACGGACGGAGGGACGGACGGAGGGACGGACGGAGGGACGGACGGAGGGACGGACGGAGGGACGGACGGAGGGACGGACGGAGGGACGGACGGAGGGACGGACGGAGGGACGGACGGAGGGACGGACGGAGGGACGGACGGAGGGACGGACGGAGGGACGGACGGAGGGACGGACGGAGGGACGGACGGAGGGACGGACGGAGGGACGGACGGAGGGACGGACGGAGGGACGGACGGAGGGACGGACGGAGGGACGGACGGAGGGACGGACGGAGGGACGGACGGAGGGACGGACGGAGGGACGGACGGAGGGACGGACGGAGGGACGGACGGAGGGACGGACGGAGGGACGGACGGAGGGACGGACGGAGGGACGGACGGAGGGACGGACGGAGGGACGGACGGAGGGACGGACGGAGGGACGGACGGAGGGACGGACGGAGGGACGGACGGAGGGACGGACGGAGGGACGGACGGAGGGACGGACGGAGGGACGGACGGAGGGACGGACGGAGGGACGGACGGAGGGACGGACGGAGGGACGGACGGAGGGACGGACGGAGGGACGGACGGAGGGACGGACGGAGGGACGGACGGAGGGACGGACGGAGGGACGGACGGAGGGACGGACGGAGGGACGGACGGAGGGACGGACGGACGGACGGAGTGACGCAATCTATCAATACGGTGAAAATTGGATAACGTATGCACCCAAATTCGCCATTGACATTGAGTGGTCTAATAAATATAAGACACTCTTGAATTATGTATTTCAAATTTCAACAAAATCGGGTAATAAATAAAGCTTTTATAGGCTTCAAAACCTTTATCGACAGATCAATCTATATGGCAGCTATATCTAAATATAGTCCGACCTCAACCATATTAAGCTCGGATATAGGGAGGCTCAAAACAACTCACTGTTTCAAATTTCTCTGAAATCGGGTAATAAATAAAGCTTTCATGAGCTTCATACCCTATATCTGCAGATCGGTCTATATGGCAGCTACATCAAAATAAATTCCGACCTGAACCATATTTGGGTCCTATGTTGGGTAAAACTACTCACTGTTTAAAGTTGAAAGCTGTAGCTTGATTACAAACAGGCGAATGGATAGAAACAGAGACATCGTCTTCGAATATTATCTCGATCAAGGGTTGAGTGGGGTCAGAAATGGATATGTGTTGATGCCAACGGAATGACAAAATAAATATGCCCAATATTCTGTGGTGGTGGATATATAAATGTAGAGAACCAGGCTACCAGGGCATGAGTAAGGAACAGTCAGCCAATTCAAACCTCTACAGAACTTCAAAATGGCAAGAAGACTAAATGGTAAAAGGTGTTCATTTATAACCCCGGGGGTTATTTCAGCAATCGAGGGGCAGTGACACAAAATGTGCTCGTTTGTCTTTAACTTCTCCCCGTTGTCCTAGTCACTACCGAAGTCTGCCTTTCTCTGGGTCCATCTCTACGTCAAAGACCTACCTTTAAAGTTTCCAGTCAGGTCTTCTATCAGCAGTGCGAAATCATAACCCAGAAAAGCGACGTTCTGTTCCGCGAAATACTCGTCCACAAGGCCTTTGCCACCGTGCAACCCACTATACCAGGCTCATTCGCGTGGTCATCGTGCACTCTACCAAGTATCTCCCACAGGGCAGGGGCTCTCTGATTCCGTAACAACATCTGCTCCAATTCACGATCCATGATTCCCTGTTGCCAAGGAAATCATTGAAGTTTTCTGCCTCGGTGCCCCATTAAGTTCAGACCCGTCTTTGTGCACAGAAGGTCCCAGGAAGATGTCCACGGTACCAAGAAGTTTGCACAAGGCAGGGCTCTCTGATTCCGTAACCATCTGCTCCAATTTACGATCCATGATTCCCTGTTGGCAAGGAATCGATTGAAGATTTCTGCCACTTTTCCCAATTCAATTCAGATCCGTCCCTGTGTACAAAAGGTGCCAGGAAGGGTGGAAAATCCTTAGCCTAGAGATCCAATTGTGAGAAAACTACTTCCAACCAGTCAAAAAGGTCCCGCCATGTATAGCATGCCGCCAAGCTGAGTTCCCATCATTCAGCGGTATAAAAGAACATCCAACGAATGAGTCTTCTCGATCATCCTGTGGAGGGCACCATTTTCCGAAACCCAATGCCACACCAGAAATTAATCGGCAGGAAAACGCCATAAACATTCAGCCTACACATATAAAAACATTTTGAAAAACAACAACTTTGGTAGAAAAAACAACTACGAAATTTGGTAATTTTCCTGCAACAATTTATTTTGAATCTCAACGACCCAAAGTACAAATATGTTGTTGAAAGGCACTCTTTGCTAGCCATCATATAACAACAACAACGACAATATATCCATAAGCAAAAAACCATCTAACCAGCCAACGTAGGTGCTTTGCTATTCCATTGAGAACAGCTTCCCTGAAAATACCCAGCTTTCTCCTACCGGTGAAAAGTACCAGCTTAGTATTTCTAGCATTTATGCCTAGCATGTTGACACTAACCTATCGGATAATTTTCTCAAGTAAACGAAATACAAGAGTAGGAACGATCCCCCACCATGACAATGACGTCATCCAAGTAGGCAACGATCTTCACCCTCTCCGTCGTGAAAGATCGAAGAATCCAGTTGATTACCAGAAGCGACAAAAGAGGGGATACATCCCCTCTTTGAGGAGTTCCCCTTGCCACAATTTTCTATATTGAGCAACAAGAGAGAATGGCCCCTTCTATGGCCAAGAAATCCGTCAAAGTAAAGTCGCCCACATCAAAATTCCCTTCGTCGTTGTCAACCGCATTTTGAAGGAAACTGTCAACCTACCGAACTCTAGTAAAGGGTCGAGTCGATCCCCAATACATGTGTCAAATAGTCACTCCAGCGTCTTCAACATAAAAGACAAGAGACTAAGTGGACTGTAGTCCTTTTGAAGAGAGTGGCTCGTTTTCCCTGTCCTCGTAATGAAAGCCTCTTTAACATCCTGCTACCCAGTCGATCCATAGTATAGCAAACGGAACTCCTAAAAAGTCATCCCAAGGAGTCATATGACATTAAGTCCTGCCCCTTAGAATAAAGCAGACAGTTCGCTGTTCCTTTTTCTTGTAGGGCTCATACTACTTAGGACCATATAGAGAAATATACAGGTGGATCGAATTCTACTGTAATTGATAGATACACAATGGCTTTGAAGAGCTTAGCATTAATATGAGGCCCTTATTTGTAAGGCCCTTAGCGTATGGAAATTTTCCAACAAGGCACTGGAAACTCAATACCTCGTCTTAGCTACTAGCAAGTGAAGGTAAATCGTTTTGATCGGTTTATCCTTGCTCGAATCTATTCCTGTCTTCAGGAGCGGGATCACTCCGACCATTTCCCAAACAGCGGAAACTGTCATGGAGTCCAGATAGGGCCTTGTACTTCCAGATTTTTCAGTACCAATGTAGTATAGAGCGGCATAGTCTTGGATTGATGGGACCCAAGTATTGCCATCTGGAAGATCATGTTACACGGATGGATCAAAGCTAGAGGGCAGAGTGGGCCTGGGGGTTTATATTGAGAACCCAGGGACTGATATCTGTTTTAGACTGCCTGACCATAATGCGGTCCTGCAGTCGGAGATCTGGGCAATCACGGAATGCGAGAGGTGTTGTGGTGCTAACGCGAGGACGTCGAGTGTGAACATCTTTACGGATAGTAAAATTGCCAAAAGGGCAATAACAACCAGGACTGTAAGGTCATGAACAGTCTTGTAGTGTAAGAAGGAGATTAACGCCTTCTCTGAAGATGGCAAAATCCACATCGTTTGGGTAACAAGCCATAACGAAGTAAGGGGAAATGAAAGGACAGACGATTTGGCGGTGAAGGCCAGAGGACTGCCGTCAATAAACTTGGTTAACTCGAAGCTTTTCGGGTCGACGCAGTCCGAGTTAAGGGCGTGGGCGACGAATACGCATGCAAGCCTGTGGAATAGGCAAACGGTCGATAGGACGGCGAAAATCCTATGGGGGAATCCAGATCGTGAGAAGACGAGGCTATTACTGAAAGGAAGTGAGATTGAGGTCAGTACAGCTATTGGTATCATAACGGGACACATAGGACTACGAGCTCACATATGTTAAATCGGTGCGGTAAGTGATAGCATGTGTAGGGCATGCGGGGAAGATGATGAGACGTCGAAGCATTTCCTTTGTCATTGCCGGGCTTTCGCATCTAACAGATACCGGTACTTAGGTGGGGACACTATACCAGACTCGAACCAACTTAGGGGAGTGGCATGGAAAACATTTAATGATCTTGTAAGTAGCACGGAATTCCTAACTTAGATTTTCTTTTTCGAGGTTACTTTTTTTGTATTTAGAACGCACAACAAGCCGATAACAGGCTTAGGTGTATGTCCATAGTGGTGGAACCTAACCTAACCTAACCATCAGTGTAGAGATACAGTCTCTGGCACCTGCGATCATTACAAAAACGGCACTGGTAAATATTTTAAATAAGGCTGATAGTCCCTTACTGGGCTTCAGCTGGTATTATTTTTAGTTGTGGCACCACTAAAGTCAAGAGCTTTGGTACCAGCTACGATGTTATGAAATCAAAT
This sequence comes from Stomoxys calcitrans, assembly GCF_963082655.1. Taxonomy (NCBI): domain Eukaryota; kingdom Metazoa; phylum Arthropoda; class Insecta; order Diptera; family Muscidae; genus Stomoxys; species Stomoxys calcitrans. The sequence goes on from NC_081553.1 coordinate 204,039,332, forward strand.
TAAGGATGGGCTAGAGTTTAGTTTGAATTTTCGACAGGCGTTGTGAAGCATAGGCTGCAAAATAAATTCAGTTTGGAATCCTATTTTCTTTACTACTTGGAAATTCACATTTACGACGATGGTTATAAAAAAATTCTGAAATTAGGGCTATCCTATCATCTCTCATGTTCAAGGTCGTCCATCTATTTTGTTTTTGTTTTTTGCTGTAAAGTGATTATCACAGAACACATGGTCATATCCCGTATGCCCAATGAGTTGTTAGGTGATGACTATGGAAAGATTTGTCATACGTGTGAGTATATCAACGAAGGACAAGATAACAGAATCAAAGAAATTCGTTGACTTGCAAAAATTTTTTAGTTGGCTCAACAGACGGACAGAACAGTATCGGTCTTTCAGTAGCACGACCAATAACACTATACTCAAGAAGAAAAGTTGAAATTGCAAAAAAAAACATAACAAGCCAACAAGCACATATCAGCATATCCTGCTGCGCGTTGCAATAGAATCGCATTTGTGTCATGTTGTATTTTTCAATTATTGCTGCAGTCTGTCGTATGTTATTTGAAATTGTTGAGGTCCTTTTTTTGCGCCGTTCCACCAGCCTTTCTTACGATGTTGTTTTGTGTTGTATGTGTTTTGCCATCATTTTGCAAAAAGTTATGTCCCGTTTGGGTTTTTGAAGTGTTATTTCCGTTTACAACCGGTCATGGAAGGTCACCAATTGTGGTGTTGGTGTGTGTTTGAGTGTATGTGGGCACAGGATGTGATGAAAAAGTCTACAGAGGAAGTAAATTGCATGTCAAGGCGTTTATTGTGAACATTTGTTTGCTTGTGTGCAAACGCAAGAATGTAAAGCAGCACTTATGGAGTGTAGTATGACACTAGGAGACTACTTTACAACACTAAAGGGTTCTTTTTATACGAATTGTCCTAAAATTTAAGATTGACTGATGATCATCAGAGTTCTTGTTAAATTGATGTTATTTCGTTGCTCTATTTTGGGTAAAAATTGGCAATTACTAGAATTAACTTTGGACAGTCATCCTTCGTCAAAACGTCAGGACGGGCGACGGCTATTATTATTACTTTTACTAGATTATTTACATAAGGATGACTTTCCTGGGTCAAGAATGTATATTGCAAATTATAGTGGTTTCAAGCAAAAATTTGGTCTCTGAGGATACGAAAGGTTAAATCGGGCGAAATTGTCAAGACTGTCCCTACTTTGTGTTAAGGACAACGGATTTGAGGATATGGAGATATCTCACTGTGGGCTTTAATCATTGCCTGGCGTGGAAGTTATCAAAGGTGATACCCCTTTTGAAACCAGGGAAGAATCCTACGCTTCCAGCGACGTAAAAGTCGATCTCACTCCTCTTCAGTATTAGGAAACATTTCGTGTATTTTATACTTTGTGAGGATAATCGAACAAATTAAGGATGTCAATGTCCTAAGGAATTATCAACTCGGTTTCAGGAGAGCCACATCGACCAACTTTGTATAAGGAGAACGGATTTGAGGATATGGAGACATCTCACTTTGGTCTTTAATCATTGCTTAGCATTGGTGTATTTCCCGGAGGCGTGGAGGTCATCAAAGGTGATACCCCTTTTAAAACCAGGGAAGAATCCTACGCATCCAGCGACGTACAGGTCGATCTCACTCCCCTCAAGTATAGGGAAACTTTTCGGGATGTTTATGCCTGAGAGGATAAACGAACATATTGAGGATGCCAATGTCCTAAGGAATTAGCCATTCGGTTTTAGAAAAGCCACGTTGACCACTCACGCAATTATGGGCCTTGTGGAAAGAATTATGGCAGGTTTCAACGCCTACCAAAGAGGTGGGCGAGAAGACTTACGACACCGTACGGCAGGATGGTATTTTGAGGAAGACCTACGGATTTAGTGCCTTTGTGATTAGAATAACGAGGGCAAGATCATTCACAGTCACTATAAAAGATATAAAATCCAGTCCACGAATAGTGATGACCGGGGTGCAACAGGGCTCTGTGCTTGGCCCGATCTTTTACAATTTGTACTTGGCGGATCTACCGACTCCACCAACAGGAGAAAGATTTATCGCTTATGCAGACGATATTCCTATTAAGGGATCACACCCGAGAGCCAAGACAGCAGCTTGGCGAATAACGGCATATCTGGACGATCTCGCTGTATACTTCGTTGAATGGAAACTGGAGCTCAACATTGACAAGTTTCGCTCAATAATATTTAGAGAAAAAACGAGTAGATTGTAAACAAACGCTATAAACAACATCCCTTTCATAAATATTCGAAGTAATGTTATAGGGAATACCGGTACGTTGAAACATTTGGGAGTCCTCTTTGAAGAAAAACAAGAGGTTTATTAGACATATCGACCAGGTGATTGAAAGAGTTAGGGCGGTAAGCCACGCCTTTGCCCAGGTTATGGGGCCAAGAGGAGACCTAGGAAGTCGACTGAAGATTACCTTTATAAACAGGTTGTTCGACCGACGCACAGTGGGAGAAAATCCCAGGATGGGACAACAAATTTCAATTTCCACATTCTTAAAAGGCCATATAGGATAAAAGTTTATATGGGAGTTATATCGAAACATGTGCCAATTTTGATGACACATACTGGGACGTCAAAGAGAATTTCTCACACCTATATTATAAAGATGTGACCAAAATTGTGGCTTTTACTGCCTTAAAAGTCCATATCGGATGAAATATATAAATAGATGCTATATCTAAATCAGAACCGATTTTAATGAAGTTATGCGCACGCCTCATGTAAAATCGGACGAAAATTGTATATTCTAAAGGCTAAAGTCTATTTCGGATGAAATAAACCAAATTTTATAAAATTTTGCACACGTATGAAGACGTCAAATAAAACACCTCGTACTACATCTTGTTAAGATCGGACTAAAATAGTGGCTTCCACAGCCTTAAAAGACCATATCAGACCAAAGATATATATGGGAGCTATGTCTTAATCTATACCGATTTATATGAATTATATGAAATGCACTAGTATTGGGACTTTAAATAAAACAACTCACGCTAAATTTTGCAAAAATCGGGCCAAAATTGTGCATACTACAGCCATTAAAGTCCAAATCGGATGAAAGATATATATGGGAGGTATATCTAAATCTAAACCAATTTTAATGAAATTTTGCACACATATGAAGACGTCAAATAAAACACCTCATGCCAAATTTTGTAAAGATCAACCCAAAATTGTGGCTTCTACAGCCTTAAAACTCCATATCGGGTGTAAGATATATATGGGTGCTACATCTAAATTTGAACCGATTTTTACGAAATGTTAAAGATATATTAAAATCAGTAACAAAACACTTCATGCCAAATTTTGTGCAGATCGATTGAAAATTGTAGCTACTAGGGCAATTTAAGTGCAAATCGGACGATACATATATATGGGAGCTATATCTAAATCTGAACCGATTTTTATTAAATTTTGCACATGTATGAAGATGTCAAAAAAAGCACTCCGTGCCAAATGGAGATGTCAAATAAAGCACCTCATGCCAAGTTTGTAAATATCAAACCAAAATTGTGGATTCTACAGCCTTAAAACTCCATATCGGATGAAAGATATATATGGGAGCTATATCTAAATCTAAATCGATTTTTGTGAAATTTTGTACACATATGAAGACGTCAAAAAAAGCAACCCTTGCAAAATTTGGTAAAGATCAAACTAAAATTGTCGCTTCTACATCCTTAAAACTCCATATCGGATAAAAGATATGTATGGAGCTATATCTAAATCTAAACAGTTTTTGTCCAAAACCAATAGCGTTCGTCCTTGGACCAATAAAGAGACTTGTGCAAAATTTCATGATAATCGGACAACAAATGCGACCTTGATCACAAGAATACATGGACAGACAGACGGACATAGCTAAATCGAATCAGGAAGTGATTCTAAACCGATCGGTATACTTATCAATGGGTCTTCTCCTTCTAAACGTTACAAACAAATGCACAAAGTTATAATACCCTGTACCATAGCGATGGTGCAGGGTATAAATATGCCTTGTGAGAGCGGGTAGAAATACCTCTTTGAAATTTGAAAGGGTTAGAGTAGAAGTGTTAACGAGATGTGCAAAATATTATGGCCCTAGGTTGTCCGGGCGTC
>NC_081553.1:204048489-204068021 GCF_963082655.1 Stomoxys calcitrans
CCCCCAAACACATGGCCCCAAAATAGGTTATCATTTGGATATCAAATTCGTATTCTACTCCTAAATACCTTTATTTGAGCCCGATATTGCGATGGTCACTAAAAAATTGCTGTGTGTGGGGTATTTTGGGAAAGGGGTAGACCCCCAGGAAATTGGTTCCGAAAATGAGAATCAATTCTTACTTTTTATTTGGACCCACATTGTCATGGTCGGTAAATATGCCCGATTTAGGGTATTTTGGGGATTGGAGTGGTCGCCCAAACACTAAGCCCGGAAAATATATCAGCAACATGATCTATTCTCATACATCCATATATCATTTTCTTGAACCCCATATTGCCATTGGCCTTAAAATTGGATATCAAATTCGTTTTCAAATCTCATTTAAACTCCTTATTGCAAAAGTCAGCAAATATGTCCGGTTTGGGGTATTGGCCCTAAAAACTATAAATATTTAGTTCCACTCTCTTTACGACCCAAATTGTCTTTGCAAATACGTCCTATTTGTGGGTTGTTATGGTGGTGGGATGTCCCCTAGACAGTTGGTCCCTAATGTTGATAACAGATACGTGGTCTACTCCAAACACCTTTAATTTGAGCCCCATATTTCCATATTTTGGGGGATGGGCGGCTACTCAGCTACTAAAAACCCTCTTATTTGAGCCTCATACTGCAAAAGTCAGCAAATACTTCCTATTTGGGTGCTGTTGTGGAGGTGGTGTGGCCCCATAGACACTTTTCCCAAATATTGATATCAGATTCGTGCTTTACTCTCAAAGACCTTTCATTTGAGCCCCATATGGCTATGGTCGTAAATTTGTCCCCTTTTGGAGGAGGTTTTAGGGGAGAGGCTGCCCCCCAAACACTTGGTCTTATATTTGGATATCAGATTCTAATTCTAAACTCAAATACCTTTTATTTAAGACCCATATTCCCATGGTCACTAAATAAGTCCTGTTTGGGGGTGTTTTGGGGAAGGGGTGGACCCCCAGAAACATGGTCCCACATTTGGATATCAGATTCGTATTCTACTCGCAAATACCTTTCATTTGAGTCCCATATTGTCATGGCCGGTAAATATGTCCGATTTAGGGGTGTTTTGGGGCTTGGGGTGGTCCCCCTAGCACTTGGTTCGACAAATGGATATCAGATACGTTTTCTTATCCTAAATACCTTTCATTTGAGTCCCATATTGCCGAGATTTGTCTAAATATCTGTTTGGTAGAATTTAGGGTGGGGCAGCCCCCCTAGGTACCCCATCCGAAATTTTGAAACAAAATTTTTATTTTTAGGGTACTATGTGAGAGCACACAAAATTTCGCTAAAATCGCACTACCCATCTCCGCGATCTGGCGTTTCGGAAAATTAGGGTAAGGGGGAGGGTCCGCCTTCCCTTCAGATATCAAAAAATTTAGTACCCTATTTTCACCACGGGGTCATTATGCACCAAATCGGAACATATTTCGATATAGCTGCTATGGGGCATAAGGTATGCATTTCTCACCGGATTTTGACAAAAGGTGGTTTATATATATACCCGGGGTGGTAGGCCCGGCCGAACTTAACGCCTTTTTGCTTGATATTCGTTAGTTTTTATAGCGCACAACAAACCGGTTACTGGCTTGGTTGTATGTGCATAGTGGCATGGGGCGGATCAATATCCGCCACCACTTTTCAACCTAACCTAACCTAAGAGAAAATCCCTTCTGTCAAATTTCGATAGAATCGGATAACAAATAAGCCCATTATTGCAATATTAGTCCAAATCGGACGAACATATATATAGGAGCTATATCTTAATTTGACCCGATTTTTTTCAATTTCAATAGGCTTCGTCTCTAGGCCGAAAAACACTAAATTTTAAGACGATCGAAAGAAAATTGCGACCTGTAGTTTGTACACCAATTATTATGGACAGACGGACATAGCTAAATCGAATCAGAAAGTGTTTCTGAGTCGATCAGTATGTTTATCAATGGGTCTATCTTTCTTCCTTCTGGGAGTTACATACAAATGCATTAAGTTATAATATCCTGTACCACAGAAGTGTTGTAGGGTATAAAAATCGTTTTGGGGCTTTGTGACATTGTTTGGGCGATATGACATTTGTCGTTTTGGGCGAAAATATTTGGACGAAATGTTGCAACGTCTTCAAATGAAAGGTATTAAAGAGTGCAGTTCAAACTTGGTATAACAGGCATGTATGCCGATTGGGACTATATATGATTCAAACGCAAGGTGCTTGAGTGGACCTATTCCCAGGCGGGTCGCCCCGCCCCAAAATTATGCACCAAATGGATATATACGTCGCTCGGGACAAGATGGGACTCAACTGACAAGCATTTGAGAATAGATTACGAAAATTATATAAAACAAGTAAAAAGGCGTTAAGTTCGGCCGGGCCGAACTTTGGATACCCACCACCTCGGGTATATATGTAAACCACCTTTCATCAAAATTAGGTGAAAATTTCATAACTTATACTCATATACCTCATACCGATCTGAACTATATACGACACGGATGTCGAAAAGCCGAACATAAGTCACTGTGTCAAATTTCAGAGAAATCGGATTATAAATGCGCCTTTTATGGGGCCAATACTTTAAATCGAGATATCGGTCTACATGGCAGCTATATTCAAATCTGGACCGATCTGGGCAAAATTGAAGAAGGACGTCGAAGAGCCTAACCAAACTCACTGTCTCAAATTTCAGCGACATCGGACAATAAATGCGTCTTTTATGGCCCCAAAACCTAAAACCTAGATATCGGTCTATATGGCAGCTATATCCAAATCTGGACCGATCTGTGCGATATTGCAGAAGTATGTCAAGGGGCTTAACTTAACTTACTGTTCCAAATTTCGGGGACATGAGCATTTTATTGGCCCAAAACCATAAATCAAGAAATCGGTCTATATGGCAGCTATATCCAAATTTGAACCGATCTGGACCAAATTGAAGAAAGGACCAATTGAAGAAACAACTCACTGTCCCAAATTTCAGCAAAATCGGATAATGAATGTGGCAATTATGGGCCTTACACCATAAATCGGAAGATCGATCTTTATGGCAGCTATATCCAAATCTGGACCGATCTGGGCCAATTTAACGAAGGATGTCGATGGGCCTTATACAATTCACTGCCCCGAATTTCATCAAAATCGGATAATAAATGTGGCTTTTGTGGGCCTAAGACCCTAAACCGGAGGATCGGTCTATATGGCAGATATATCCAAATCTGAACCGATCTGGACCAAATTAAAGAGACATGTCAAAGGGCCTAAGACAACTCACTGTCCCAAATTTCAGCGAAATCGGACCATAAATGTGGCTTTTATGGGCCTTAGACCCTAAATCGGATGATCGGTCTATATGGCAGCTTTATCCAAATCTGGACCGATCTGAGCCAAATTGACAAAGGATGTCGAAGGGCCTAACAAAACTCACGGTCCCAAATATCAACAAAATCGCATAATAAATGTGGCTTTTATGGGCCTAAGACCCTAAATCGGCGGATCGGTCTATATGGGGGCTATATCAAGATATAGTCCGATATAGCCCATCTTCGAACTTAACCTGCTTATGGACAAAAAAAGAATCTGTGCAAAATTTCAGCTCAATATCTCTATTTTTAAAGACTGTAGCGTGATTTCAACAGACAGACGGACAGACGGACGGACATGGCTAGATCGTCTTAGATTTTTACGCTGATCAAGAATATATATATACTTTATAGGGTCGGAAATGGATATTTCGATGTGTTGCAAACGGAATGACAAAATGAATATACCCCCATCCTTCGGTGGTGGGTATAAAAATTGGGTCAATCCTCGGGAGTCGCCTCGCCCAAAATTATATCCCCACTTGACAAATATACCAAACGGGAAGCTATGGGATTCAAATGAAAGTTTTTTGGCTATAGCAAAGTACACTGGGCCAGCTTTCGATTTGGTTGAACATAACACCTAAATAGTTGTCAATTTTCTTTCTTGCCTAAAAACTTTGGTATTGAGTTTAAATTTTCTACAATTATTTTACACAATATAAAAAATCTTAATGTTTAAAATTTTGTACATCCTTTCATTTGTACATACCAATCCTATTCAAACACGTATTACTCTTCAAACATAAAACACACGCTCACGCATACACACACACACACACACACACACACATCACGCAGACACAAATAATTACAAAATGTTTAAAACTTCAGAGTATGCACCGAGTATCTAAATCGACACACGGGCAAATAAACGCAATAGCCTGCAGTTAAATGTCCTGTAAAATATGAAAAATACACATGAAAGTTAAATTGAAATTGTTTGTGTTCTTTTGTTGTTTTATGCTTTTGTTTTATGTTTATGCGAGTATATATATATATATATATATATATATATATATATATATATATTGTAGATGTATATGGTATGCATTACTTTTGTTTCTCTTGTTATATGTTGCCGCTTGTTAGAGCTAATGAGGTTGCTGCTATTGCTGTAGCTGCTACTTGGGATGATACAACAGCTCAATTTCTTAACACATTGACTTGTAAGCCAAGAATAAAGTACGAAGAAAAAAATTATAAAATTATTATGCAAAGTTTGTTTAACAACAAATTGAAGTATCATCTTTGCTGCTTGTCGCAGCCTTACTACATACCCACACGTACAAAACTTGCAGAGCACAGTGGTGTCAGCAATTAAAACTGTATAAGACTTTTATTGCAATTATGTTTTTTGTTGGTTAATTTCTTACCATTTTGTCCATGGAAAAAGCCACTACTAAATCATTGGATAAACATTTTGTATTTACCTGAAATTAAAAAAAAAAAAATATTTATTGGAATTTTGTTTTATATAAAATTTCATAGAAATGAGAAACATGTAAAAGCGTGCTAAGTTCGGCCGGGCCGAATCTTATATAACCTCCACCATGGATCGCATTTGTCGAGTTCTTTTCCCGGCATCTCTTCTTAGGTAAAAAACAATATAAGAAAAGATTTACTCTGCTATTAGAGCGATATCAAGTTATAGTCCTATTCGGACCATAAATGAGTCCTGAACATGGTAGAAGTCATTGTATAATATTTCAGTTAATTCGGATAAGAATTGCGCCTTGTACGGGCTCAAGAAGCAAAATAGAGAGAACGATTTATATGGGATCTGTATCGGGCTATAGACCGATTCAGACCATAATAAACACGTTTGTTGATGGTCATGAGAGGATCCATCGTACAAAATTTCTGCCAAATCGGATGAGAATTGCGCCCTCTAGAGGCTCAAGAAGTCAGGACCCAAGTTCGGTTTATATGACAGCTATATCAAGTTATGTACTGATTAGCGCCATACTAAGCACAGTTATTGGAAGTCATAACAGAACACCTCATGCAAAATTTCAGCCAAATCGGATGAGAATTGCGCCCTCCAGCGGCTCAAGAAATCAAGGTCCAAGATCGGTTTAAAATGCAGCTATACCAGATTATGAACCGATTTGAATCATACTTAACACAGTTGTTGGAAGTGATATCAAAACACTACGTACAATGAGAATTGCGCCCTCTAGACGCTCAAAAAGTCCATACCCAAGACCGGTTTATATGGCAGCTATATAAAAATATGGACCGATTTGAACCGTACTTAGTGAAGTTGTTGGAAGTGATACCAAAACACCACATGCAAAATTTCAGTCAAATCGAACGAGAATTGCGCCCTCTAGATTATATGGCAGCTACATCACAACATGGACCGATTTGGCCCATTTACAATCCCAACCGATCTACAATACACTAATAAAAAGTATTTGTGGAAAATTTCAAGCGGCTTGCCTTACACCTTCGAAAGTTAGCGTGCTTTCGATAGACAGACGGACGGACGAAGGGATGGACGGACGGATGGACGGACGGATGGACGGACGGATGGACGGACGGATGGACGGACGGATGGACGGACGGATGGACGGACGGATGGACGGACGGATGGACGGACGGATGGACGGACGGATGGACGGACGGATGGACGGACGGATGGACGGACGGATGGACGGACGGATGGACGGACGGATGGACGGACGGATGGACGGACGGATGGACGGACGGATGGACGGACGGATGGACGGACGGATGGACGGATGGATGGACGGACGGATGGACGGACGGATGGACGGATGGACGGACGGATGGACGGACGGATGGACGGACGGATGGACGGACGGATGGACGGACGGATGGACGGACGGATGGACGGACGGATGGACGGACGGATGGACGGACGGATGGACGGACGGATGGACGGACGGATGGACGGACGGATGGACGGACGGATGGACGGACGGATGGACGGACGGATGGACGGACGGATGGACGGACGGATGGACGGACGGATGGACGGACGGATGGACGGACGGATGGACGGACGGATGGACGGACGGATGGACGGACGGATGGACGGACGGATGGACGGACGGATGGACGGACGGATGGACGGACGGATGGACGGACGGATGGACGGACGGATGGACGGACGGATGGACGGACAGATGGACGGACGAATGGATGGACGGACGGATGGACGGACGGACGGATGGACGGATGGACGGATGGACGGACGGACGGATGGATGGACGGATGGACGGACGGATGGACGGACGGATGGACGGATGGACGGACGGATGGACGGACGGACGGATGGACGGACGGATGGACGGACGGATGGACGGACGGATGGACGGACGGATGGACGGACGGATGGACGGACGGATGGACGGACGGATGGACGGACGGATGGACGGACGGATGGACGGACGGATGGACGGACGGATGGACGGACGGATGGACGGACGGATGGACGGACGGATGGACGGACGGATGGACGGACAGAAGGACGGACGGATGGACGGACGGACGGATGGACGGACGGATGACAGAGATGATCGTAATAGGTCAACGAATCATTTGTGTGACAACAAGCAAGACTGAGTCTTCCGTGCATTAAAATCAACTCGATTCATTCGACCCCACTCAGAAATGGCCAGCAAATCCTGGCAGAATGTATTGTCCATAATCCGCCTCCTGTCCTCAATCTCTCGAAAACTCGGCTTATGGTCAAATGAGCACGAATGACAGAGATTACTGTCATCCGCAAATGAGTAGATCGGATTCGATATCTGACTCAACAGATCGTTGATGAAAATAAAACAAACAAAAAGGCGTTCGGTCGGGCCGAACTTTGGATACCCACCACCTCGGGTATATATGAAAACCCCCTTTCGTCACAATTAGGTGAAAATTGGATAACTTATGCACCCAAATTCGATACGAATATTGAGTGGTCTAATAAGATACTGTTCAATAATTTATTTCAAATTTCAATACAGCTATATCTAAATACAGTCGGATCTTTATCATAAGTGGGTCCGATGGCGGGTGGCCTAATAAACTACTTAATGTTTCACATTTCAGCGAAATCAGATTAAAAAAATAAAGCTTTTATTCGCTACAGACCCTTTATCGGGATATCGGTCTGCATGGCAGCTATTTTTAAAGAATAAACCGATCCGAACCATATTTGGGACTGATGTCGGGAGAACTACGACTACCCACTGTTTCAAATTTCAGCGAAATCGGGTACTAAATAGAGGTTTAATGGGCTTTAGACCCTTTATAGGCAGATCGGTCTATATGACAGCTATATCTAAATATGGTCCGATCTGAACCATATTTGGGTCCTATGTTAGGAGTCGAACAAATATTCATCGTTTCAAATTTTAGCGAAATCGGTAAAAAAATTAAGCTTTTATGGGCTTTAGACCCTTTATAGGCAGATCGGTCTATATGGCAGCTATATCTAAATATAGTCCGATCCGAACCACATTTGGGTCCTTTGTTACGAGCCGTAAAACTACTCAATATTTCAAATTTTAGCGAAATCGGTAAAAAATAAAGCTTTTATGGGCCTTTGACCCTTTATCAAGAGATCGGTCTATATGGCAGCTATACCTAAATATAGTCCGATTTGATCCACATTTAGGTCAGATATCAGGAGGTTTAAGGTAACCCTCTGTTTCAAGTTTCAGCGACATCGGTTAAAAAATAAAGCTTTTGTGGGCTTAATCGGAAGATCGGTATATATGGCAGCTGTATCTTAATATAGTCCGATCTGAACCATATTTGAGTCCTATGTTAGGAGGAGTAAAACTACTCACTGCCATAAATTTCAACGAAATCAGATGAAAAATAAAGCATATATATAACGATGTCCGTGTGTCTGTCCGTCCGTCTGTTGTAAACACTCTATAGCCTTAAAAAATTGAGATATTGAGCTGGAATTTGGCACAGATACTAATGCCCATAGACCCTTTATCGGAAAATCGGTCCATATAGCAGCTATATCCAAATATGGTCCGATTTGGCCCGTTCAAGAACTTAACCAGCGTGCATAAAAAGGACGTATCTGTGCCAAATTCCAGCTCAATATCTCAATTTTTTAAGGCTATAGAGTGTTTACAACAGACGGACGGACAGACACACGGACATCGTTATATATATATTGTAGGGTCGAAAATTGATATTTCGATGTGTTGCAATGAATGACGGAATGACTAAATGTATATACCCCCTATCCTACGGTGGTGGGTATTTAAAGGATGAAAAATGACAGAATCCTGAGGTACGCCGGTCAATATATGCTCATTGGATGAGAACCCATCTATTGGGTTGCCCAAAAAGTAATTGCGGATTTTTTAAAAGAAAGTAAATGCATTTTTAATAAAACTTAGAATGGACTTTAATCAAATATACTTTTTTTACACTTTTTTCTAAAGCAAGCTAAAAGTAACAGCTGATAACTGACAGAAGAAAGAATGCAATTACAGAGACACAAGCTGTGAAAAAATTTGTCAACGCCGACTATATGAAAAATCCGCAATTATATTTTGGGCAACCCAATACAACGACTCGCTCTATACGAGTCGTTGTAGATGGATTCACTGACCATTACCATTACCGATACCAAATGCGACAATCGTTGGTAGTAGTGCACCTCGCCTACTCTATCAAATGCCTGGAGATATCCAGAGACACAGCCTTACTCTCACCAAACTGGTTGAGATCACCGCCATGAGGTCAGCGCCCGTAGAGCGATTTCTGCGGAACCCATACTATTGGTAGCTAAGAAGCCCATTAGACTTTAAATACCTTATAAAATAGTGATTAACCATGGCCTTCATAACCATAACCTTAGAGAGAGCGCAGCATATCGCAATTGGCCGATAATTCGCAGGGTGGTTCGTCTCAAACTTCTTAGGTATTGGCTGAACGATCGCAACCTTCCAAAGCAACCTTTATGTCGAGATTCTGAAGAACCCTTTTAATTCCACGAGTTTGAAAAAATATGTGAGGCATGTTGCTTAATACATATTCGATTAAGGGGAGTAGTTAATTGCTATCCGACAGAGTTCCCTGGAAATATGTCAGCCAACAGGTTAGCCTTATCAATCGGGTCGGTGTAAGTTTGATCATCCTTAACTAGAGTTGGAATAAATGAAAAGCTATCCTTTACCCTTTTTACAAACTACTTCCTCTTGTAGAAGCAAGGAGCTTAGTACGTAAGCGCTGTACGTAAATAAACTTCTCACACCTAAGCATTCTGGCAGACGAAGATCTTGCCTATTTGCGCAGCAATTCGGTATTGGCATTCTTATCTATGTGCCAGTTCCTGAATGACACCACTTTCGATCTGACAGCATCTCTGTATTTCTGATTAAACCAACTTTTTAGGTCTGATTCAAACGTTATAATCTTATAAATGCTATTAAATCCTGTTAAAATTATCTACTCGATCATCAAGGATGTTTAAAGGTCGGCCGCGCCAATCATATTTTATTATACCCTCCACCAAAGAATACTAATTTCGTCATTCCGCTTGCAACACCTCGAAATATGCGTCTTAGACCCCATAAAGTATAAATATTCTTGATCGTCATGACATTTTAAGTTGATCTAGCCATGTCTGTCCGTCTGTCTGCCTGTCCATCCGTCCGTCTGTCGAAAGCACTCTAAATTTCGAAGGAGTAAAGCTAAGAGCTTGAAATTCCGCACAAATATATTTTACTAGCGTAGGTCGGTTGGGATTGTAAATGGGCCAAATCGGCCCATATTTTGATATAGCTATCATATAAACCGATCTTGGGTCTTGACTTCCTTAGCCTAAAGATGGCGCAATTCTTACCCGATTTGGTTGAAATTTTGCATAAAATGCTTTGGTACCACTTTCAACAAATGTGCTAGGTATGGTTCAAACCCGCTCATAACCTAATATAGCTGCCATATAAACCTATCATGGATCTTGACTTTTTGAGCCACTAGAGGGAGCAATTCTCATCCTATTTTGCTGAAATTTTGCGTAAGGTGTTTCGATACCACTTCCAATAACTGTGCTAAGTATGGTTGAAATCAGTCCATAACCGGCCATACAAATCGATCTTTGATCTTGACATCTTGAGCCAATAGAGGGCGCAATTCTTATCCGATTTGATAGAAATTTTGCACGTGGTATTTTGGCATCACTTTCAATAACTGTGCTGAGTACAGTTCAAATCGGTTCATAATCGGACATTGCGGCCATATAAACCTATTTTGGATCTTGATTTCTTGAGTCACTAGAGGTCGCAATTCTCATCCGATTTGGCTGAAATTTGGCTGAAATTTGGCATGAAGTGTTTTAAAATGACTTCCAACAACTGTGCTAAGTATGGTCCCTGATATAGATGCCATATAAACCGATCTTGGATATTGACTTCTTGAGCCAATAGAGGGCCCAATTCTTATCCGATTTGGCTGAAATTTAGCATGAAGTATTTTGTTATGACTTCTAGCAAGTGCGATAAATATGGATCAAATCGGTACATAACCTGTTGTAGCTGCCATATAAACTGATCTGGGACCTTGACTTCTTAAACCTCTAGAAGACGCAATTCTTATCCGATTTTGTTGAAAATTTATACAACGCCTTCCCACATAAACCGTTGCTCCCACATAAACCGATCTCCCGATTATGCTTCTTGAGCCCCTACAAGGGGGCAATTCTTAACTGAATGGACTGAAATATAACCCATTGACTTCTACAATGGTCTTCAACATTCAGTTCATTTATGGTACGAATCGGACTATAACTTGATATATCTCCAATAGCATAGCAATTCTTATCCATTATTCTTTGTTAGCCTAAAAAGAGATACCGCGCAAATAACTCGACAAATGCTATTCAGGGTGGTGGGTATATAAGATTCGGCCTGCCCAAACTAGCACGCTCTTACTTGTTTCAATATATTGGGTTGCCCAAAAAGTAATTGCGGATTTTTTAAAAGAAAGTAAATGCATTTTTAATAAAACTTAGAATGAACTTTAATCAAATATACTTTTTTTTACACTTTTTTCTAAAGCAAGCTAAAAGTAACAGCTGATAATTGACAGAAGAAAGAATGCAATT
This sequence comes from Stomoxys calcitrans, assembly GCF_963082655.1. Lineage (NCBI taxonomy): Eukaryota > Metazoa > Arthropoda > Insecta > Diptera > Muscidae > Stomoxys > Stomoxys calcitrans. Next base: position 204,059,981 of record NC_081553.1, read on the forward strand.
ACAAAGTCACAAGCTGTGAAAAAATTTGTCAACGCCGACTATATGAAAAATCCGCAATTACTTTTTGGGCAACCTAATATAAAAGTTTTCATTCTTCCATGACCACCACTGTGCCTTACAGTACTGAGGCCAATGGCTGCTAAAGTCTCGTCTTCTCTAGTCCAAAGACTTCTTATCAGCGCTTGATATTCACGTATTTAGTTTAACTTTACAACTTCCTTTGGTTATGGGGAGAAGCTTTAACTTTTCTTATTTTTTTAAAGCAAAATTTTGTTGCGCTCTGTTTTTTTTCGCTGCTTGCCACATCCCACCTACCGTTAAAATGAAAATTAAATGTTTAAGTATCTTCAATTTGTTGGTGTTTTATAAGTGGATTTTCTTTCATTTTTGTTTTGTTTTGTTTTTTGTTTTATTTTTCTTTGGCATGTCTTATGTGCTCGTCTTTGTCGCACCACCCCCTCTCGTGTGCATCATCCCAGTCAATATTTATGACAAGATGTTGTAGCTTAAACTTTTACAATGAAAATTATATTCGTTATTTTCATGCTGTGCTTTATTTTGCAAGCAACAACAATTTCATGTCAAATTGTGAAAGTAGCTCATGAGTTTAGACTGGCTTATGTTACCTTTGTGTAGAACAGTGGTAGCCCGCTTAAGAGGGCTTCTGATTGTTTTTCAATTCATAGCTGTTGCATATCAGTATAGCACACTTGTAACTTGAAACACTATGAACTTAAATTAAAAAGTTTTTAAATGTTTATCTAAAAATGTGGAAGAAATTCTGGTATTTTAGTATAAAAGCTAAATTGCTTGGCTCCTTCCAACTTTTCGGACGGTATCTCACGAATAAATGCTTCAATGTTGTCTTGTGAAAAATTATTGACAAGACACGCTGTTGGGCGTATGCATCAGCTTGTCTGCGCAACCTCGTTAGAAAACCGCATGCCCGATGATTGGAACCTCAGCCTACTATGTTCCGTACCCGAGAAGGAAGACAAGACGGAATGTGCCAACTACAGATTAATAAGTCTCCTCCTCATCGCCTACAAGATACTCTCGAGCGTACTTTGTGAAAGACTAAAACCTAAAGTCAATGAGATAATTGAGCCTTATTAATGCTGCTTTAGAACTTGTGAATCCACCATAGACCAGATATTCACGCTGCGTCAAATCGTGGAAAAGACCCGAGAAGGACAAAACAGCACCCACCATCTCTTTGTTGACTACAAAGCCGATTTCGACAGCCCTATAGATTCAAAGATTTTTCAAGCCATGTCTGAGTTTGCTATCCCTTCAAAATTAATATGACTCTGCAGGATGACACTTACTGATACACGTTCTTCGGTAAGAATAGGAAAGAATCTTTCCGGACCATTTAATACTAAACGAGGTTTCTGACAAGAAAACAGATTATACTGTGATCTCTCTAATATCCTGCTGGAGAAGATTAAGCGGGATGCAGATGTGAATAGATATGGCACACTACTCACAAGACAACAAGTGCTATTCGTCTATGACGATGACATTGATATCATAGATCGGTCACCGGAAGTAGTAATGGCAGCCTTTGAAAGAATCGAAAGATAATCGATGAAAATGGGTCTGGCAGTAAATGGAGATAAGACAAAATTAATGGTATCAACTCCCAAAATGTCTTGTACAACTGATCAGATTAAGAAAATGGAGAAGGTTGGCAACCACTACTTTGTGATAGTCAGCAACTTGATCTAACCCGGCACCGCCGTAACCGATACGAATGGCACCAGTTTTGAAATAAAGCGAAGAATAGTACTGGCTACTTTGGATTAAATAAGCCACCTCTCGACAGACGAAGATTACACTATACAAGACACTGATACTTTCTGTGTTGTTATATGGTTCTAAGGCTTGGGTAATTGTGAAAGCAGACGAGGCAGTACTTGGAGTATTTGAGAAAAAGATTCTTCGTAAAATATATGGACCAGTTTGCGTTAATGGAGAATATAGGCATTGTATGGACCAAGAGCTGTATGAGGACGATAGCATAGTTACACATATCTAAAAACAACGACTGCGTTAGTTAGGTAATTTTGTCCGAATGGATGAAGAAGCTCCAGCAAATAAGTCTTTTGAAGGCGGTATACGGGAAGACCAAAATCCCAATGTAATGATCATGTGGTGGGATACACCTCCAAACTTGGTGTCAAAGATTTTAGAATGAGCGCAGAATATCGAGGCGCCTGAAATGCTAATCTACCAAGATCTAAATGATCTGTCATAACCAATTGAAGTTAGTAAGTATTCCTATTGCCTAACCCAAAAACCGTATTTCTAACAACATAAGGTTCTTGAATCAAAAATTTCGACAGAAGAGCTACCGAAGCGAATTCGTGGTGGTGCAGATTCATCTGTATGTAAAGCAGGACCTATTGTGATGTAACTTCGCACACATATTGGGACGTCAAATAAAACATCTCATGCTAAATTTTGTAACGATTGGACTGAAATTGTGCATTCACACCCCTAAATTTACATATCGGATGATAGGTATATATGGGAGCTACATGTAAGTGCAATTGGGATCATGTTGTTGTTGTTGTAGCAGTTTGTTGTGTTCTATCTTTCGTCTGCTTGATTCTGTTGAGTGTCAAGATCCAGGAACTATGCGACTAAGATGGGGTGCGTCCAGAGGTATCTGGGTCTGAGTCGAGTGGGTCTGGCTGGGCAGTTAAGCAGGTGACGTGTATCATGTGGTCCCTGGTCACAATATTGCACGTCGGCATCAATCATTGCTCTGTAGGAGCTGAGGCGGCTCCATCTGCCGGAACGTAATTGAGCCAGAACTACTCTGGTTTACCGGGGGAGGTTAATTTCTTCAGGTTCAATGGGAGGGAGGTCGTTCTCCAAGGTCTACATTCACACGGTAGCTATTTACCGCATTTTCTACCGTGTCTGCATGAATGTTGTCTCGACCCGCTTGATATGCCGCTTGACCGAGAAGTTCTCTCTTGTAGCGCTGAACCGTACTCTCTAGATCATGTAGGTCTACCTTAAGGCTTCTGGGCGGTGGATATCTATCCACAAGATGATGATTTGAATAGTCTCTGCGATAACAGCCCAAAGGGTAATGCTTACACAGCATGTATTGGGTTGCCCAAAAAGTAATTGCGGATTTTTTAAAAGAAAATAAATGCATTTTTAATAAGGCTTAGAATGAACTTTAATCAAATATACTTTTTGTACACTTTTTTTTCTAAAGCAAGCTAAAAGTAACAGCTGATAACTGACAGAAGAAAGAATGCAAATACAGAGTCACAAGCTGTGAAAAAATTTGTCAACGCCGACTATATGAAAAAACCGCAATTACTTTTTGGGCAACCTAGTTATGACTTCGCACTGGTAGAATCTTTTTCTCCACATAAGAACTGAGGAGACAGCTCGGAGGGCAGCAGATCTGAGTATTATTCCACTGTGTGTCACAGTATTGACGAGACCACACTGGCGCTACAAAACTTACCACAGACCAATCAATTGCTTTGCACGTGGTCAACAAGATTTCTTTCTCTGGACCCCAATAGCTGCCGGAAAGTGACTTGAGGACCTTGTTTCTACTTCTGACGCTATCGCAAATTGCTAAGGCAAGTGGGGAGAATGTGTAAGAGCTGACAAATTTGGCGCCAAGTTTTTTGGAGCACTCGAAGGTCGACCAACACAGTCAGCTCGGCATTGACCTCAGGCGTATTTGTAATGAACAATGTGGCTGAAGATTTGGTGCCAGCGAAATATCAGGCAAGTTCGTTGAGGTAAACGTTCTACGTATCGCAAATGTCAACAACGGGTGGGGGGCTGAATACTTTTTTTTACACTTTTTTTCTAAAGCAAGCTAAAAGTAACAGCTGATAACTGACAGAAGAAAGAATGCAATTACAGAGTCTCAAGCTGTGAAAAAATTTGTCAACGCCGACTATATGAAAAATCCGCAATTACTTTTTGGGCAACCAACCTTTGAGAACGATCTTTCTATTTGACTTTTCGAGCCCCTAAAAGGCATCAGGAACCAAGAGTGGAATAGACTTAAAAGCCACTTAGAACCACTACTTGGCATCCAACCTCCCCAACGTCGTATTGGCCTTCAACATCGACAACAAATACAACCCAGAGAGGAAAACAATAGATCTAGCTTTCATATAAAAAAATTTATAAGAAATTGACCCCTTCTATAATGGCTACACTTGGCTCAAACCAGTTCATAAAGACATGTAGACCCCCTGCCCCACCAACTTGACGCCAATGACAGATGAATGCAATCAAATTATTCCCCAAAACAATGTATGACTGTTTTTTAAGTCCAAAGGAGCAAAACAAAAATGGTCTTTTTACTCGCTAACACAATTCAGTTCATTCTCGTCATCTCAATTAATTTGAGTTCATGAACACAAGAAACAAATACAAAGTTAAATATATTTTTTTACATTGCCTCTAGGTCTTTGTTCGATTGAGTGGGATCTTTGAGTCTCTTCATTTCTGTAGAGCACTAAATGAAGAGCAATTCATAAGTCTGCAAAACCCTAAAAAAAATCGCAAAAGCGTTTCTTAGAATATTTTGTTGAATTTGGTTTAATTTCAATGCTAAAACCATACAAAATAACTTGGCAAAAACTTGAACTCAAAGTAAATAAATGCCAGAGTACTTAGAGGTCTTGCTGGCTTTTATGTTCGTTGAACTGGTTAATTAATGGGAATTTATTGATTAAATTTTGCTAATTAGAAAGTTTATTTTTGGCCACGTCCTCTGTCAATAACCGCAAGCATCCATATTTTGATTCGATTGTCTATATTGGGGTATTTGCCCTTTTTAATCCCACATCAAGTTATTACAAAGCTAGAAAAATGCACAAAGCATTAAAAAAAAACACTGTTTTTTAGCTTGCGGCATGTAAAGTACATGACCCATTTTTGGTGTGTTAATTGCTAGATAAACAAATACTTAGAATTAGATTTTTATACCCTCGACCATAGGATAGGGTGAACACATTTTGTTATTCCGTTTGTAACATATCGAAATATCCATTTCAGACCCTATATATGAAAATATTCTGCATCGTCGATAAATTCTAAAACGATCTTGTCATGTCTGTCCATCCGACTGTACATACGCCAGTCCATACGCTAGTCCATTTGTCTATCCATCCGTCTGTCTGTGGTTATCATGATATAGTCTTTAACAACAACAAGTAAAAAGACATTAAGTTCGCCCAGGCCGAACTTTGGATACCCACCAACTCGGGTTACATATAGTAAACCCGCTTTCGCCACAATCTGGTGATAATTGGATAACTTATGCACCCAATTCGGCACGGACATTGAGTGGTCTAATAAATAAAAGTCACTGTTAAATTTTGTATTTCAAATTTCAGCGGAATTGGCAGATCGTTCTGTATGGGCAGATCGTTCTGTATGGAAGCGATATCTAAATATTGTCCGATACAAACCATATTTGGGTTGGGAGACCTAAAACTACCCACTGTTTCAAATTTCAACGAAATCGGGTAATAAATAGAGCTTTTGTGGGCTTCAGTTCCTTCATCGGCAGATCGGTCAATATCGCATCTATATCTAAATATAGTCCGATCTGAACCATAATTGGGTCCTATGTTGAAAGGCGTAAATCTACCCACTGTATCAAATTTCAGCGAAATCGGTTAACAAATATAGCTTTTATGGGCTTCAGACCCTTTATCGGGAGATCGGTCTATATGGCAGCTATATCTAAATATAGTCCGATCTGAACCATATTTGGGTCAGATGTCGGGAGGCTTAAAATAGCCCACTGTTTTAAATATCAGCTAATAAATAAAGCTTTTATGGGCTTTAGATCTTTTATCGGGAGATCGGTCTATATGGCAGCTATATCTAAATATAGTCCGATCTGAACCATATTTGGGTCAGATGTCGGGAGGCTTAAAATAGCCCACTGTTTTAGATATCAGCTAATAAATAATGCTTTTATGGGCTTTAGATCTTTTATCGGGAGATCGGTCTATATGGCAGCTATATCTAAATATAGTCCGATTTGAAACATATTTGGGTCAGATGTCAGGAGGTCAGAAATAATCCACTGTTTCAAATTTCAACGAAATCTGGTAATAAATAAAGCTTTTATGGGCTTCAGACCCTTTATCGGGAGATCGGTCTATATGGCAGCTAAATCCAAATATGGACCGATCTAATCCATATTTAGGTCGGGAAGCCTTAAACTACTCACTGTTTCAAATTTCATTTATCAGAAAATCGGTCTATATAACAGCTATATCCAAATATGGTCCGATTTGGCCCATTCAAGAGCTTAACCAGCGTGTATCAAAAAGACGTATCTGTGCAAAATTTCATCTCAATATCTCAATTTTTGAAGCCTGCAGAGTGATTACAAAAGACGGACGGACAGACATACGGACATCGTTAAATCGTCTTCGAATTTTACGACGATCCGAAATATCCTACCCCTACCCCTATCCTACGGTGATGGGTATGAAGAGCGTGCTAAGTATGGCCGGGCCCTATCTTGGGTACCCACCACCATGGATTCCGTTAAAAATTTACCCTTACTAGCTGAGTTTGTATTTGAAATAGTTTGGTCTCAAGAAGTCATATCGAGAAATCGGTACTTAGGGTGGCCTATATCATCATATTGACCGATTCGCATAAAACTTGCCACTAATATTGTAAGTCATAAGATAGGTTTTTATGGCAAATTTTAGCCAAATTAGGTGGTCATTTAGGCTTCTAAGGCCAAATCCGGGGATCAGTTGATATGGGCGATATATCTGTTTATAGACCGATTCGCACCGCAAGTCCTAACTCAAGTCTTTGTTCCAAATTTCAGCAAAATCGGATGAAATTGAGGCTTCTTAGGGATCAAGAAGTCAAATCCGGAGATCGGTTTATATAGAGGCATAGTTGTTGCCAATTATAACTCAAGTCTTTGTTCCAAGTTTCAGCCAAATCGGATGAAAATTGAAGCTTCCATGGGCTTAAGAAGTCAAATTACATGGGCTCAAGAAATCAAATTTAGGGATCGGTTTATGTGGGCGTTATATGTGTTTATGACCGATTCGGATCATACTTAGCATGGATGTTGCAAGTCCTAACTCAAGTCTTTGTTCCAAATTTCAGCAAAATCGGATGAAAATTGAGGCTTCTATAGGCTCAAGAAATCAAAGCCGGATATCGGTTTATATGAGGGCATAGATGTTGCCAGTTATAACTCAAGTCATTGTTCCATATTTCAGCCAAATCGGATGAAAATTCAGACTTCTAAGGGCTTAAGAAGTCAAATCCGAGGATCGGTTTATATGGGTGCTATATCTGTTTATAAACTGATTCGCATCATACTAGGCATGGATGTTGCAAGTCTTTGTTCCAAATTTCAGAAAAATCGGATGAAAATTCAGGCTTCTAAGGGCTCAAGAAGTCAAATCGGGAGATCGGTTTACAAGAAGTCTATATCTGTTTATAGACCGATTCGGAACATACTTAGCACGAATGTTGGAAGTCGTGACTCAAGTCTTTCTTACAAATTTCAGCCAAATCAGATGAAAATTCAGACTTCTAAGGGCTTAAGAAGTCAAATCCGAGGATCGGTTTATATGGAGGTTATATCTGTTTATAGACCGATTCGGATAATACTTGGCATAGATATTGGAAGTCATAACTCGGGCCTTTGATCCAAATTTCAGCAAAATCGAATGAAAATTGAGGCTTCTAAAGGCTGAAGTGTCAAATCAGGGGGATCGGTTTATATGTGGTCTGTATCTGTTTATAGGCCGATTCGGATTATACTTGGCACGAATGTTGGAAATCGTAACGCAAGTCTTTCTTCCAAATTTCAGCCAAATCAGATGAAAATTGAGGTTTCTAAGGGCTCAAGAAGTCAAATCGGGGGATCGGTTTATATGGGGGCTATATCCAAATCTGAACCGATATGGCCCATTTCCAATCCCCAACGACCTACATATATAAGAAGTATTTGTGCAAAATTTGAAGTGGGTAGCTTTACGCGTTT